>NC_090364.1:802243-830423 GCF_035084215.1 Heptranchias perlo
TGAGACCAGAGAGAGAGAGAGAGACCAGAGAGAGAGAGACCAGAGAGAGAGAGACCAGAGAGAGAGAGAGAGACCAGAGAGAGAGAGACCAGAGAGAGAGAGACCAGAGAGAGAGAGAGAGACCAGAGAGAGAGAGACCAGAGAGAGAGAGAGAGACCAGAGAGAGAGAGACCAGAGAGAGAGAGACCAGAGAGAGAGAGAGAGACCAGAGAGAGAGAGAGAGACCAGAGAGAGAGAGAGAGAGAGAGACCAACCTCTGAAATGGCCAAGCAAGCCACTCAGTTGCACAATCTCGCTAAAAAAAGTCACAATATGAATAAAACCAGACGGATCACCCGGCATCGGACACGACAAAGGCAAACCAAGCCCAGTTGACCCTGCAATTAATTAATTAAATTAAATCTGGTCCTGAAGGACATAGCTGCCAGACTGGGCCTGCGGCAGGTGGTGAGCGAACCAACAGGAGGGAAAAACCTACTTGACCTCGTCCTCACCAATCTACCTGTCGCAGATGCACCTGTCCATGATAGTATTGGTAGGAGTGACCACCGCACAGTCCTCGTGGAGACGAAGTCCCATCTTTGCACCATGGACACCATCCAACGTGTTGTGTGGCACTACCACCGTGCTAAATGGGATAGATTCAGAACAGATCTAGCAGCTCAAAACTGGGCATCCATGAGGTGCTGTGGGCCATCAGCAGCAGCAGAATTGTATTCCAGCACAATCTGTAACCTCATGGCCCGGCATATTCCTCACTCTACCATTACCAACAAGCCAGGGGATCAACCCTGGTTCAATGAGGAGTGTGGAAGAGCATGCCAGGAGTAGCACCAGGCGTACATAAAAAATGAGGTGCCAACCTGGTGAAGCTACAACTCAGGACTACATGCATGCTAAACAGTGGAAGCAACATGCTATAGACAGAGCTAAGCGATTCCACAACCAACGGATCAGATCAAAACTCTGCAGTCCTGCCACATCCAGTCGTGAATGGTGGTGGACAATTAAACAACTAACGGGAGGAGGAGGCTCTGCAAACATCCCCATCCTCAATGATGGCGGAGTCCAGCACGTGAGTGCAAAAGACAAGGCTGAAGCGTTTGCAACCATCTTCAGCCAGAAGTGCCGAGTGGATGATCCATCTCGGCCGCCTCCCGATATCCCCACCATCACAGAAACCAGTCTTCAGCCAATTCAATTCACTCCACTTGATATCAAGAAACGGCTGAGTGCACTGGATACAGCAAAGGCTATGGCCCCCGACAACATCCCGGCTGTAGTGCTGAAGACTTGTGCTCCAGAACTAGCCGCGCCTCTAGCCAAACTGTTCCAGTACAGCTACAACACTGGCATCTACCTGACAATGTGGAAAATTGCCCAGGTATGTCCCGTCCACAAAAAGCAGGACAAATCCAATCCGGCCAATTACCGCCCCATCAGTCTACTCTCAATCATCAGCAAAGTGATGGAAGGTGTCATCAACAGTGCTATCAAGCGGCACTTACTCACCAATAACCTGCTCACCAATGCTCAGTTTGGGTTCCGCCAGGACCACTCTCGGCTCAGACCTCATTACAGCCTTGTCCAAACATGGACAAAAGAGTTGAATTCCAGAGGTGAGGTGAGAGTGACTGCCCTTGACATCAAGGCAGCATTTGACCGAGTGTGGCACCAAGGAGCCCCAGTAACATTGAAGTCAATGGGAATCAGGGGGAAAACTCTGCAGTGGCTGGAGTCATACTAGCACAAAGGAAGACGGTAGTGGTTGTTGGAGGCCAATCATCTCAGCCCCAGGACATTTCTGTAGGAGTTCCTCAGGGCAGTGTCCTAGGCCCAACCATCTCAGCTGCTTCATCAATGACCTTCCCTCCATCATAAGGTCAGAAATGGGATGTTCGCTGATGATTGCACAGTGTTCAGTTCCATTCGCAACCCCTCAAATAATGAAGCAGTCCGAGCCCGCATGCAGCAAGACCTGGACAACATCCAGGCTTGGGCTCATAAGTGGCAAGTAACATTCGCGCCAGGCAATGACCATCTCCAACAAGAGAGAGTCTAACCACCTCCCCTTGACATTCAACGGCATTACCATCGCCGAATCCCCACCATCAACATCCTGGGGGTCACCATTGACCAGAAACTTAACTGGACCAACCACATAAATACTGTGGCTACAAGAGCAGGTCAGAGGCTGGGTATTCTGTGGTGAGTGACTCACCTCCTGACTCCCCAAAGCCTTTCCACCATCTACAAGGCTCAAGTCAGGAGTGTGATGGAATACTTTCCACTTGCCTGGATGAGTGCAGCTCCAACACTCAAGAAGCTCGACACCATCCAGGACAAAGCAGCCCGCTTGATTGGCACCCCATCCACCACCCTAAACATTCACTCCCTTCACCACCAACGCACAGTGGCTGCAGTGTGTACCATCCACAGAAGGTACTTCTTCGACAGTCCCTCCCAAACCCGCGACCTCTACCACCTAGAAGGACAAGGGCAGCAGGCGCATGGGAACAACACCACCTGCACGTTCCCCTCCAAGTCACACACCATGCCGACTTGGAAATATATCGCCGTTCCTTCATCGTTGCTGGGTCGAAATCCTGGAACTTCCTAACAGCACTGTGGGACAACCTTCACCACACAGACTGCAGGGGTTCAAGAAGGCGGCTCACCACCACCTTCTCAAGGGCAATTAGGGTTGGGCAATAAATGCCGGCCTCGCCAGCGACGCCCATATCCCATGAACGAATTAAAGAAAAGACCAGAGAGACCGGCCAGAGAGAGAGAATGCGTGCGCGTGGGGTCCAGAGAACCGACCATAATACAGATCATCTGGTCATTTATCTCATTTGCTGTATGTGGGATCTTGCTGTGCACACATTGGCTGCTGTGCTTCCTACATTATAAAAGTGACTTCACTTCAAATAAAGCACTTCATTGTCTGTGAAGCACTTTGGAATGTCCTGAGGACATGAAAGATACTCTATAAATCCAGTCCTTTCTTTCTGGAACTGAACAGTGCTCCGGTCAGAATGCACTTTGAATGTTGTATTGCATTTTGGTCACCAAGATGTAAGCGAAACATTCAAGTCCTGGAGGTGGTGCAGAGAGCCACCAGTCTAACCCCTGGCATCCGGGGTTAATCTGGTGCACTACTTCAGGGCATGTCAGGATAGTAGAGCAAGGGGGCACAGGTTAAAACTTTGATGAGGTAAGTTTAGGACTGATGTCAGGTAGAACTTCTTTAAGCAGAGAGTGATCAACATTTGGAATGAACTTCCGGGTCGGGTAGTGGGAGTGAAAACCTTCGACTCATTCAGGAGTCAGTTAGAGGATGGAGGAAGGTCGGTCTTTTATTCTGGATGGATGAGCTGAATGGCCTCCCTCATCTGGATCTATCTTTTGACATTCGACCGTGGGTGGGGGAGGATAGAGGAGGCAACCCAACAAATCCAATCTGCTGTGTCCCCGATATCCACACACAAACCATCCAGCAAGGGTGATTTGTCAGTGATGGGGAGCATTGCACACAATGCCTCTCCCACAGCAGTCACAAAACGAGAGAGGATTTTGGAAATTAACTTGGTAACAAATACAATTTTTTACATTTATAACCACAAATATTTGTGTTTTAGGGGCTGCTTTGAGCACTTGAAGCTGATTGGTGTGGAGATGGAGTATCTGAGGTTACCATGTCTCGGCACAATAAATCGTGTTATCTCCGTCACGCACTCTGTGACCGTGAACTCGCTCAGCTCCTGACCCGGAGTCTGGGCTGTCTGTGCTGTGAGCACCAATCCAGAATTGAAGCACATAGCGGGGCAACAGGTTAGGACGGAGGGTGTTCTACTTGGGGTGATGGTGGGGGGGGGGGGTTGGAAAGCGGGAGAAGAGTGAAAGAAGAAAGAATCTCTCTGCTCCCCCCCCACACAGATGGTCCCCCAGTGGATTGTTATTGTTCAAGTGACTGTGAGCAGAAATCCTCATGCTGCTGTTTGACTATGGGTTACATAATTACATAGAATGGAAGCTCGAGGAACAGAATCTCATCTCTCCATTAGGCACTTTACAACCTTCTGGACTCAACAATGATTTCAATAACTTCAGATATTAACCACTGCTCCCATTTTTTCAGACAGCAAATGCTGGTAATGGTTCTGTTGTTGCCATTTACAGCTCCTCCAGACCCATCAAAATTACAGCACAGAAACAGGCCATTTGGCCCAACACGTCCAATGCCAGTGTTTATGCTTCACACCAGACTTGTTTTTTACATGTCCCATTATCACATCCCTTTCATCGTTTAATCACTCGTGCCCTCAACCCTAACACACACCTTCCCTTTTGTTCTTTCCTCTTCTCCCCTTCCCACCCACCCCCCTTTCTCTGGCTCTGTATTTGCTTAAAAACTTTTAAATCTCTGACATTTTCCAGTTCTGATGAAAGGTCATTGTCTGAAACGTTAACTGTTTCTCTGCACAGCTGCTGCCTGACCTGCTGAGTGTTTCCAGCATTTTCTGTTGTTATTTCAAATCCAACAGGAGTCACTGGACAGAGATCAGGGGCAGGAACCCAGGTCAGTTTACCCTTGACTCAATTACAGGCCATCTACCAAACTCCAGTCGGAATCAACTCACTGGCTCGGGATGAGAGCTCGGGCTCTTCCTGCTCTCCCTGACACAGTAGCACATCAGGGCGGTCCATTCATTCACCGAGTCACTGGGGCAAGTATCAGGAACTCCGAGTTTCCTCAACTCCAACCCGCCCAGAAATACAATCGCACTGTGGCAGAGTCCGGCACACTAGTATAAAAGGAGAGAAATTCTACTCCTTCTGCTTGTTTTACTAACGGGCATCCGCCCAGAAGTTAATTAATTCCATTTTATTGAATCCTTTGGCTGTAACTCAAGCTGCTTGGGCCTGCTCAGAGCTGGCTGTTGTTCAGAATGTAGGGGGCCCTCAGTCCTGCACGGACTGTAGTCGGAAGGGAAGCAAAGAACCTGCCTGGAACCAGACAGACTGTGAGGGAGGAGCCCAGACACTGGGACTAACCGGTGGTTAAAGGCTGTGTGAATGGGCTCAGCGCTAACAGCTTTCAAACTCATCGACTTAAGTTCCAGTGAGATGCCACAGGGAGACACGCTGCGATTGCACTGGGCCTGCTTCTGTTTTCCCCTTAATTCCTCACAGCTCTAACTTTTGTTGGGATCTATTTCCTTGCCTCAGAGGCCAGTGTCCGTGCTTGAGTCCAGACACCCAGTGTTGGCACAATCTTTGATCGAACATCTGGTTTCATCACAGTGGAGGACAACCCAGTCTTCACCCAGTATCCCCCAACATTTCTCAGCAGGAACCCCCGCTGATTCCCAGCAGGAACCCCCGCTGATTCCCAGCAGGAACCCCCGCTGATTCCCAGCAGGAACCCCCGCTGATTCCCAGCAGGAACCCCCGCTGATTCCCAGCAGGAACCCCCGCTGATTCCCAGCAGGAACCCCCGCTGATTCCCAGCAGGAACCCCCGCTGATTCTTCTGCCTAATATTAGGGCACTGAAAGAAAGAACAAACTTGCATTTCTATCGTGCCTTTCATACAATCATAGGAAGTTATAGCACTGAGGGAGGCCATTCAGCCATTATGTCCGTGCCGTGACCTCAGAGTGTCCCAAAACGCTTTACAGCCACTGAAGTACTTCCGAAGTGTAGTCACTGTTGTAATGTAGGAAATGCAGCAGCCAATTTGCACACAGCAAGATCCCACAAAAAGCAATGTGACAATGACCAGATAATCTGTTTTAGTGATGTTGGTTGGGGGATAAATACTGGCCAGGTCACCGGGGAAAACTCCCCTGCTTTTCTTCAAAATAGTGGTCGTGGGGTCTTTTACGTCCACCTGAGGGGGCAGACGAGGCCTCAGTTTAACGTCTCATCCAAAAGGTTGATGAGGCCAAATGTCCTCCCTACTGCTGCCTGGCTCAAACATTACCCTCAACCCACCTGGGGCCGATACTTGGACTATATGGTCACAAAAACCAATTCACCCAAACTCCCCATCCAGTTTAGATTGTGACTGAGATCAGGCCCCCAGGAGGGGGATGATGAGAGAATGTCTCCTTATCCCATCAGGTGTACCAACAGGGAGGTGTGGGATCTGCCCTCTCACAAGTGAGCCACCTACACACATCACATAGAGACCTCCAGAGGGGAAGGAGTGAGTTGCCTAAAGTTGGTTTAACCCGCCACGCTCCTGGTGCAAAATAATTTGATTTAAACCAAACCTGTAATCAGCTGGGATGAGATTTGACTCATGAGGCTCTGTCTAGTGGGGAATCCAGAACTTTAAACACTGCCCTGTCTGGGAGTTTCAGTGGGTCCCCAGACCATTACTTCATGTATGGAAAGAAAATTCACAAACTAAATAAAACCAAACTGCTGATATTTTTTCTTTAAAAAAATCTCATGGAAACTCATGTGGAACAGATTAAAAAGTGGATTCCAATTCAGACTGAAAAATTTCCGAGGCGGGGTCTCGATTGGTAAACGCAAGATCAGCTGCTAAGGTTGTCTGTTGACTAAAGCAGTAATGGGTGACCACCTGTCGGGTACTGAGGACAGGGGGAAGGTCAGTGTGGACAAGACTGGAGCTCAATAGGGTCAGTTTCACATTACAGAACCAACAGATTGCAGAATAATCTGATCACTAACTGGTCATTTCCGTCTGTTTTATTGGGTTTTATGCAGACGTTCCTTCCATTGACACTGCCATCGGCACGGACAGGCGATCGCCGGCCCGTCGGCACGGACAGGCGATCGCCGGCCCGTCGGCACGGACAGACGCCTTTCCAAGGACCTCCCATCGAGGCCAACTGTTGTCCACCTCGATGGGTCGGGGATCGTTTGTCCAGCTACAGAAAGACTCACCGATTCCTGTGGTTTGCATGACAGAAAGCTCACATCAGTTGGTGGGTAGTTAAACAATGAAAACAGGAACCTCCTACGCAGCTTGTAAAGGTTAACAGATTCTGAAACCATGGTATTGATGGGCGGAGAGGGGAGCTGAGCCAGTGGGGTGGGGGGGTGTTGGAGAGTAACATTCAGTGTTAGTGTGGCCAGCCTCCTACAAACTGCAGGTTATTAAAACCTCAATTTGTCATAATTTAAACACAACTTCCTGATTCTTTTCTAATCTTTTGAACCTTGCTGGTGTAATGTAGTCTGGGCCAGGCACTCTTGTGGGGTTCACAACACAGGCTATTTGCACAACTTGTTGGATAACCTCTGCTGTTAATCAAATATGATGAGTATTTAATAAACAGAAATAAAAGGATCATGTGTCTGAATGGGGCCAAAGTCTGTGAATCACTGTCTGTTCTCTCCATTCTGTTTTATTTCTCTCTCTCTCTCTCTCTTTCCCCCCCCCCACCGCTGACTCCCTGTCTCTCTGTCGCTGTCTCCCCCTCTTTCTCTCTTGCTGTCCCCCTCTCTATCTATCTCTCGCGCTCTCTGTCTGTCTGTATCCCCTTCTTGGTCTGTCCCCCCCTCTCACTCCTGCTCTCTCTCTCCCTCCGTCTCCCCTCTCTCTCCCCCTCTCACCACTGTTGAATCCTGAGGAACCCAGAGTCGCTGTGACAAGAAACACCGTAATTGGAAGTTCAGATAAAGGCTGCACATTCCAAGTAAGTGTAACAATCCCTCAGCAACAGATGTAAGAATGAGCAAAGTCTGACTAATTTGCTGACACATCCCAGCTCCAGTCTAATCAGTCAGACCTTACAAAATGGCTGTTTTCTACTTGCATAATGGAACTGATGGGAAAGGTGTTTATTCTGCTGGGATTCTGTGCCAGATGTTTAGAGACAGCTGTTAACAAGACAGAATAAAATGCACTGCCCCTTCAAACAACATACTGAGCATGTGCAGAGGGCCACTGACAGACAATGCATGCTATTGCAGAGTGCCGTATCTACAGGAAGCAATACAATTACACAAAAAAAAGGAAAGAGAAACCATCTCTTCTTTAAGATGGAGGCACCGTGTTTAGAGAAGTGGCCGGGTGCAATTTCTGGCAGAGTTTGTGATCACGTTTCACTGAGCTGCACAAGCTGAAAACAGACAAACGTGGTATACTGTCTGTCCCTCTAATTCAGGATAAATCAACAGTGAACCAGAGCGCACAAGAAATTTGCACCTTTCACAGTAAAAAACTCACATCGATAGGCGATCCCTATCCGGAGCCACTCTCTCCCCCACTCCCTCTCCCTCTCTCCGTTATTGATCCCTATCTGGAGCCACTCTCTCTCCCACTCCCTCTCCCTCTCTCCGTTATTGATCCCTATCTGGAGCCACTCTCTCCCACTCCCACTCCCTCTCTCCGTTATTGATCCCTATCTGGAGCCACTCTCTCTCCCACTCCCTCTCCCTCTCTCCGTTATTGATCCCTATCTGGAGCCACTCTCTCTCTCTCTCTCCGTTATTGATCCCTATCCGGAGCCACTCTCACTCCCACTCCCTCTCTCTCTCTCTCTCCGTTATTGATCCCTATCTGGAGCCACTCTCTCTCTCTCTCTCTCTCTCCGTTATTGATCCCTATCCGGAGCCACTCTCACTCCCACTCCCTCTCTCTCTCTCTCTCCGTTATTGATCCCTATCTGGAGCCGCTCTCACTCTCTCTCCGTTATTGATCCCTATCCGGAGCCACTCTCTCTCCCACTCCCTCTCTCTCTCTCTCTCCGTTATTGATCCCTATCCGGAGCCACTCTCACTCTCTCTCTCTCCGTTATTGATCCCTATCTGGAGCCGCTCTCACTCTCTCTCCGTTATTGATCCCTATCTGGAGCCGCTCTCACTCTCTCTCGCTCTCTCTCTCCATTATTGATCCCTATCTGGAGCCGCTCTCACTCGCTCTCTCTCTCTCTCTCTCTCCATTATTAATCCCTAACTGCGGTCAATGCTCCCTTGAACATTCCTCTCATTTTTCTTAACTTCCAAGTACCCGTCCCAAAATCCTCCTCCTGCAAACTTGCTGTGTTCAAATGAGGCTCATCTCACCGTCTCTGACCGAGCTCAGTCGGGGGAACTCTTCAATCTTTGGCCATTTAAATCCAAACTCATGCCCATCATTACTTCCTCATTTATTTTGTCTTTTCTTTCAACCTTTTCACTCTCGGGGGTGTCCTGCTGATGATGGGCTTTGACTTTCTCCGCTAAAAGAAGCAGATTCTGAAATACAGGTTACTGAGTGATGGAACTCCTCTAGACAAGGGCCCAGGTCCTGCTTAGGCCCGTCCACCAATCACGTTCCACGCTGGCTGCCAGCTCATTTCATCGAGATATTTAAATAGGGGTTAAAGTTTAAAACCCGTGTCCTGAATTGCCCATCAATATATTCAACGTAATTACCTTTTCATTCCACAATCCGACCTTCCCATTTATAAAAGGAAACTGCTCGGTACAATCCATCGAGTTGCACTTACACCGTCTCTCCAGTGGAGGCACTGTAGCACCGCCACTGGCAGGAAGGTGTAATTACACCGTGACAGGTTTACACCGTGACACCGTGACAGGTTTACACCGCGACAGGTTTACACCGCGACAGGTTTACACCGTGACACCGTGACAGGTTTACACCGCGACAGGTTTACACCGCGACAGGTTTACACCGTGACACCGTGACAGGTTTACACCGCGACAGGTTTACACCGCGACAGGTTTACACCGTGACACCGTGACAGGTTTACACCGTGACAGGTTTACACCGTGACACCGTGGCAGGTTTACACCGTGACAGGTTTACACCGTGACACCGTGACAGGTTTACACCGTGACACCGTGACAGGTTTACACCGCGACAGGTTTACACCGTGACAGGTTTACACCGTGACACCGTGACAGGTTTACACCGCGACAGGTTTACACCGTGACACCGTGACAGGTTTACACCGTGACAGGTTTACACCGTGACACCGTGACAGGTTTACACCGCGACAGGTTTACACCGTGACACCGTGACAGGTTTACACCGCGACAGGTTTACACCGTGACACCGTGACAGGTTTACACCGTGACATGTCCCATTAGAAATGTGGACACAGCAATTTACAATGGAAATACAAAAATAAGGACCAAATGAATGACGTTAAAATGGGAACTGAATCACATCTGCAAACCCTGGTCCAGTTACTACACCTCCGCCATCTAACCCACCTCACCTGAAGATTACACTTGGGCGCAACTCCCCATGTTCAACATCATAGAACATCAACTGGTATAAATAATAAATATTGGCCCTCACATCCTGATTTGAAAACTAAAAGGAAATAAATCATTAAAAGGGCTTAAATAACCGTCAATCTCTGCAAGAGGAGAAACAGCAGGGACGTACCAAGCATGGGAGAACACAATCTGGGCAGCCTTTGGCACCTCATCCAGGTAGGTCACTCGTCGAGTGTGAGCGTGATATTCCACCTAGAGGCATCACAACCAAGCTCAGTCCTGCCTCACCCAATCACTGTTGAGCAAATCAGGAACAGGAGCCCTGGCTGATTTTCCTTCCCTAACACACAGGATTGGAACATAGGAACAGGATTAGGCCATTCAGCCCCTCGTGCCTGCTCTGCCATTTGATAAGATCATGGCTGATCTGTGATCTAACTCCATATACCTGCCTTTGGCCCATATCCCTTAATACCTTTGGTTGCCAAAAAGCTATCTATCTCAGATTTAAATTTAGCAATTGAGCTAGTATCAATTGCCGTTTGCGGAAGAGAGTTCCAAACTTCTACCACCCTTTGTGTGTAGAAATGTTTTCTAATCTCACTCCTGAAAGGTCTGGCTCTAATTTTTAGACTGTGCCCCCTACTCCTAGAATCCCCAACCAACGGAAATAGTTTCTCTCTATCCACCCTATCTGTTCCCCTTAATATCTTATAAACTTCGATCAGATCACCCCATAACCTTCTAAACTCCAGAGAATACAACCCCAATTTGTGTAATCTCTCCTCGTAACTTAACCCATGAAGTCCGGGTATCATTCTAGTAAACCTACGCTGCACTCCCTCCAAGGCCAATATGTCCTTCCGAAGGTGCAGTGCCGAGAACTGCTCACAGTACTCCAGGTGCGGTCTAACCAGGGTTTTGTATAGCTGCAGCATGACTTCTGCCCCCTTGTACTCTAGTCCTCTAGATATAAAGGCCAACATTCCATTAGACTTACTGATTATTTTATGCACCTGTTCATGACACTTCAATGATCTATGTACCTGAACCCCTAAGTCCCTTTGGACATCCACTGTTTTTAACTTTTTACCATTTAGAAAGTACCCTGTTCTATCCTTTTTTGGTCCAAAGTGGATGACCTCACATTTGCCTACAATGAATTCCATTTGCCACAGTTTTGCCCATTCACCTAATCTATCAATATCCCTTTGTAATTTTATGTTTTCATCTACACTGCTTACAATGCCACCAATCTTTGTGTCATCGGCAAACTTAGATATGAGACTTTCTATGCCTTCATCTAAGTCATTAATAAATATTGTGAATAATTGAGGCCTCAAGACAGATCCCTGCGGGACTCCACTAGTCACATTCTGCCAATGTGAGTACCTACCCATTATCCCTACTCTCTGTCGCCTTTCGCTCAGCCAACTTCCTAACCAAATTCGTACTTTTCCCTCGATTCCATGGGCTTCTATCTTAGCTAACAGTCCCTTATGCAGGACTTTCTCAAATGCTTTCTGGACGTCCATATAAATAACATCTATTGACATTCCCCTGACCACTACTTTAGTCACCTCTTCAAAAAATTCAATCAGGTTTGTCAGGCACGACCTACCTTTCACAAATCCATGCTGGCTCTCTCTGATTAACTGAAAATTCTCGAGGTGTTCAGTCACCCTATCCTTAATTATAGACTCCAGCATTTTCCCCACAACAGATGTTAGGCTAACTGGTCTATAATTCCCTGGTTTCCCTCTCTCTCCTTTCTTAAAAAGCAGAGTGACATGTGCAATTTTCCAATCTAGAGGGACAGTTCCTGAACCAAGAGAACTTTGAAAGATTATAGTTCGGGCCTCTGCAATGCGCTCACCTACTTCCTTTAAAACCTTGGGATGGAAACCATCTGATCCTGCGGATTTGTCACTCTTTAGTGCTATTATTTTCTTCATTACCGTTGTTTTACTTATGTTAATTTTATCGAGTCCCTGTCCCCGATTCAATATTAGTTTTCTTGGGATTTCCGGCATGCTATCCTCTTTTTCTACTGTAAATACTGACGCAAAGTAATTGTTCAACATGTCCGCCATTTCCCCATTGTCAATGACAATATCCCCACTTTCAGTTTTTAAGGGGCCAACACTGCTCCTGACCACCTTCTTTTTCCTAATGTAACTATAAAAGTTCTTCATATTGGTTTTGATATCCCTTGCAAGTTTCTTTTCATACTCTCTTTTTGTAGCTCTATCTGTTTTGTGTGACTTTAAAACATTACTGACTGAGTGTAGCCTATCTACTGAGCAGGCCATGGCGGTGAGGAAGAGTTTCCCAGAACTGAAACCAATCCTTCAGTAAAGAAAAGTTTGAAATCTAACACCATTTTAAACTCTGATCAGTGCAGTATTTATATAATGGAGGGGAAGGACCAACAGGGGCAGCTTCACATCCGAGTCCTGTTACTGGACTCGCTCAATATGCAGAGTGCAAATGCATTAAAAACGGACACCTCGCATCCCAAGGTAAATCCCAGTCATTCCCGTTCAGTGATTCCCCACCGGCCTCACATTTGCCACAGGATTTGCAGCACGATAATAAAGTGCAACATTTATAAATTCTTGATATGGGATTTTTCTTAAATTAAACAACACGTTACTCAGTCCTACCTCGCACTCAAGCCCCACAAACTCAGGAAATTCCTGTTAGCAATGGGTTAATAAACTTTACTCCAATTTCTGCTGCTCCCCCAGTACTCCGAGGGTAACAGTTTCCTTTCTGACAGATTGTCCGTTGAGCAGACCGACAACCTCCTGCCCCATCAGCTCGCTGTACACCAATCGGAGCCCATCCACCCGCTGCCAGAGGAGAATGAGGCGCCCTGGGTACTGCTCCCTCCCTGCCCAGGACCCGGGCACTGCCCCAGACCCGGGCACTGCCCCAGACCCGGGCACTGCCCCCTCCCTGCCCGGGACCCGGGCACTGCCCCTCCCTGCCCGGGATCCGGGCACTGCCCCCTCCCTGCCCGGGACCCGGGCACTGCCCCCTCCCTGCCCGGGACCCGGGCACTGCCCCTCCCTGCCCCAGACCCGGGCACTGCCCCTCCCTGCCCGGGACCCGGGCACTGCCCAACCCTGCCCGGGACCCGGGCACTGCCCCCTCCCTGCCCGGGACCCGGGCACTGCCCCCTCCCTGCCCGGGACCCGGGCACTGCCCCCTCCCTGCCCCAGACCCGGGCACTGCCCTCTCCCTGCCCCAGACCCGGGCACTGCCCCTCCCTGCCCGGGATCCGGGCACTGCCCCTCCCTGCCCGGGATCCGGGCACTGCCCCCTCCCTGCCCGGGACCCGGGCACTGCCCCCTCCCTGCCCGGGACCCGGGCACTGCCCCCTCCCTGCCCGGGACCCGGGCACTGCCCTCTCCCTGCCCCAGACCCGGGCACTGCCCCTCCCTGCCCGGGATCCGGGCACTGCCCCCTCCCTGCCCGGGACCCGGGCACTGCCCCCTCCCTGCCCCAGACCCGGGCACTGCCCCTCCCTGCCCGGGATCCGGGCACTGCCCCCTCCCTGCCCGGGACCCGGGCACTGCCCCCTCCCTGCCCGGGACCCGGGCACTGCCCCCTCCCTGCCCGGGACCCGGGCACTGCCCCCTCCCTGCCCCAGACCCGGGCACTGCCCTCTCCCTGCCCCAGACCCGGGCACTGCCCCTCCCTGCCCGGGATCCGGGCACTGCCCCTCCCTGCCCGGGATCCGGGCACTGCCCCCTCCCTGCCCGGGACCCGGGCACTGCCCCCTCCCTGCCCGGGACCCGGGCACTGCCCCCTCCCTGCCCGGGACCCGGGCACTGCCCTCTCCCTGCCCCAGACCCGGGCACTGCCCCTCCCTGCCCGGGATCCGGGCACTGCCCCCTCCCTGCCCGGGACCCGGGCACTGCCCCCTCCCTGCCCCAGACCCGGGCACTGCCCCTCCCTGCCCGGGATCCGGGCACTGCCCCCTCCCTGCCCGGGACCCGGGCACTGCCCCCTCCCTGCCCGGGACCCGGGCACTGCCCCCTCCCTGCCCGGGACCCGGGCACTGCCCCCTCCCTGCCCCAGACCCGGGCACTGCCCTCTCCCTGCCCCAGACCCGGGCACTGCCCCTCCCTGCCCGGGATCCGGGCACTGCCCCTCCCTGCCCGGGATCCGGGCACTGCCCCCTCCCTGCCCGGGACCCGGGCACTGCCCCCTCCCTGCCCGGGACCCGGGCACTGCCCCCTCCCTGCCCGGGACCCGGGCACTGCCCTCTCCCTGCCCCAGACCCGGGCACTGCCCCTCCCTGCCCGGGATCCGGGCACTGCCCCCTCCCTGCCCGGGACCCGGGCACTGCCCCCTCCCTGCCCCAGACCCGGGCACTGCCCCTCCCTGCCCGGGATCCGGGCACTGCCCCCTCCCTGCCCGGGACCCGGGCACTGCCCCCTCCCTGCCCGGGACCCGGGCACTGCCCCCTCCCTGCCCGGGACCCGGGCACTGCCCCAAACACCCGTCAAATTCGGGCCCGCAGCACCCACCGTTCTCCGGGTGAGGGGCATCCGGAGCCCGAGCGCTCTTCTTACAAATGCAAACCGCGGACCGGGACAAGCGAACCCCGGCTCCCGGCTCCCGGTATCTCCCCGGCTCTCACCTCGGGCTCCGCCCAAACTCCGCTCAAACTCCGGCCCAAACTCCGCTCAAACTCCGGCCCAAACTCCGATTCGGCGCCGTTTCACCCTCAAACTTTCCGTAACATTGTCGCCGCCGAGCGTCGCTCCTCACTGGTCCGCTCTCACAATAGGTGAAGCGAAGTCGACTCTCATTGGTCGACGCGCCTGTCAATCACACAGTTAAGGCGGGACTGCCGAACGTTTCTAACCAATCAGAAAGTTCCCAGTACAAAAGGGCTGAACGGGGAGGTTTCAGGTGCCGGAGTTTTGGTTTATTTTGAGTTGTTTTGTCGGAAACTTCGCAGACGAATTGCGCACAGCAAGATCCCCCGCTCAGTCATGAAATAAGTGTGATGATGTGGAGATGCCGGTGATGGACAGTGTTGGACTATAACCTGCTGTAAGATTCCTTACATGAAATAAGTGACCAGAC
Source organism: Heptranchias perlo (assembly GCF_035084215.1). Lineage (NCBI taxonomy): Eukaryota > Metazoa > Chordata > Chondrichthyes > Hexanchiformes > Hexanchidae > Heptranchias > Heptranchias perlo. The sequence continues at coordinate 817,564 of NC_090364.1, forward strand.
CATCTGTTTTAGAACCGGGGAAATGAGAATTTTTTTAGGCAGGGAGTTGTAATAATCTGGAATGCACCACCTGGGAGTAGATTCAACAATAACTTTCAAAAGGGAATGGGATAAATACTTGAAAAGGAAAAATTTGCAGCACGATGGGGAAAGAGCAGGAGAGTGGGACTAAAGGGCTGGCACAGGCACGATGGGCCGAAAGGCCTCCTTCTGTGCTGTATCATTTGATGATTCTAGGTGTTGGTTGAGAGGTAAATATTGGCAGGATACCAGCAGAACTCCCCTGTTCTTGGAATAGTGTCGTGTGATCTTTTATGTCTACCTGAGAGGGCAGATGGTGCCTCAGTTTAATGTCTCATCTGAATGTCAGCACCTCCGACAGTGCGGCGCTCCTCGGTACCGGCCCTCCGACAGTGCGGCGCTCCCTCGGTACCGGCCCTCCAACAGTGCGGCGCTCCCTCGGTACCGGCCCTCCGACAGTGCAGCGCTCCCTCGGTACCGGCCCTCCGACAGTGCGGCGCTCCCTCGGTACCGGCCCTCCGACAGTGCGGCGCTCCCTCGGTACCGGCCCTCCGACAGTGCGGCGCTCCCTCGGTACCGGCCCTCCGACAGTGCAGCGCTCCTTCGGTACTGCACTGAAATGCTAGCTGGATTTTGTATTCAAAATTCTGGAGTGGGGTGTGAACCCACCATCTCCTGACCGAGAGGCAAGAGTTCTACCCACTGAGCCAAGGCTGAAACTCTGGAGACACTCTGCAGGTGAGGCAGAATCTGTGGAGAGAACAGAGGAGTCAATGCCTCAGGTGCGGATCCTTTGTGTTAATTCCTCATTTTGCTTCGATTTGAATTGTTCCAGCAGCTCCCACTTCCTGCCAGCAGAGGGCACAGTTACTGAGTCAGTTCACACCACGCAGCATCGCCATCTGCTGGCGGAGAGATTCAATGCACCATTAACAGGTGATTAAAAGAAACATTTCATTTATATAGCGCCTTTCGGTTAGCGTTAGGAGATAAATTAAAAAGCAGGACCTCAGGATTACTACCAGTGCCACGTGCCAGTGAGTATAGGAACAGGAGAATAGACAGGATGAATGCGTGGCTGCAGGGATGGTGTAGGAGGGAGGGATTTAGATTCCTGGGACATTGGGACCGGTTCTGGGGAAGGTGGGACCTGTACAAGCGGGACGGGTTACACCCGAGCAGGCCCGGGACCAACGTCCTCGCGGGGGTGTTTGCTAGTGCTGTTGGGGAAGGTTTAAACTAGAGTGGCAGGGGGATGGGAACCTGAGAGGGGAGTCAGAGGAGGGGGAAACAAGGATAGAAACAAAAGACAGAAAGGGAAGAAGCGATAGTGGAAGTCAGAGAAAACAAGGGCGAAAAACAAATAGGGCCATAGTGCTGTTGTGGGAAAATCACCACTCGGAGTCAGACTTAAAAGATTCAACATGCAGTTTATTGGACAAAGTACTTTGGGAGAAGGACTGGACACTCCGCAGTGTACGCAGCCACCTTCTCAACTTCAAAATGGTTGTCGCGCTTTTTTATACCTTTCAAATACAGACTTTCAGCAGCTATTACATTATTAGTCTTGATTAGTTTACACATTAGCCAATTAGGCCCCCGCAGCAACAATTGACCTCCAATCACATTAAAACAACTGTTATCACCTTAAGACAGTTTGGTCTTTGTCTATCCAGTCTGGTTCTGTAGTTTTTATCTTTGTAACTCCAGACTGTAAGTCAGCTTTCATAAACACACAAGCTCAGCATTTTTTAATGTCTTCTCACACAGTCCCTCTTGAGCAGAATCCATTTTGTTTAGTAGAGTCCATTTTGTCATATGTTATGTTTAAGCTTTTAATTATGGTTAGTCTGGTCTGCGCAAAGCGCATTTCAGTGTGGTCTCGGGGCAGTGACCGCAGCCATGCACACAATAGTCACTTCATCTTTGCCTTTAACCCAACAGCTTAAATTTTACTTTAACAGTCCTCCTTTTTGTCATGATTATGGCTTAATAATCATTGAGACCAATACCGATAAAGTCCATGCAACATTGGTCCGGCACTTAATACACAGCCTTTCGGGTATTTATCTTCCATGATGTTCTGTGCGTATGCCTAACCCGTAACTCTCAGGTTACATGTTACAGCAAAGTGCCCTATCTTTATGCTATTCGGCTGTTGGGGCGGCACATACGCATTTCTGTTGTCCCAAAAATTATTTATTTTACGTAATTTCTTCTTGAACCGCTTTTCATTTCCCAAAATATCCCACTACATTGTGCCCGAGTCCCTTCTATCATTTCACAATTATCCCAACTTGAGAGCAGTATTGTTGGACTGACAGGACTTGTCAATGTAAAATTTTCTTCCCTCCCGAAAAGAATTCTTGATACACAGCATTCAATAGGAACCATTTAGACTGGACTTTTATTTTAAAATATAATTTGATTATCCCCTTAAATTACAAGTAAATTTTTCTATCTCGAGTGCTTGAATAGCAACTCATATAAATTTTCCTTATCAATTCCATTTCAGAACAAATTATGTCCAGGCTTTGTGGTTTTTATAGTAGAGATGAAGTGCTCATAATTACTTTTGGATGTAACTCCCATATCTTCCCACCTCAAGCACTCTGTCTCGGAAGACAATAAATGGGTTAAAACAAAACAAATCAAAATGTTTTCAAAAGAAGAGAATCAGGTTGATATCACCACGCTGTGACATTTGGTATCTGCTGATGTCTGCAGCTAAAGTCTTAAATCTTTAACACCACTGGATCGTTTCCTGCACCAAATTTGTCTAGCAAAGGTTGCACCGTAACTTTGTAAAGCCATTTTATGTCAAAGAACTACTCTTGGTAATCCTGCACCATCAACACTCATGTGGTCCCAAAAACCAGAAACACAGAAAATCCATTGCGGCTCTTCTTGAGAGCCCAAGGGGTTAATTTGTCAAATCATCATTTATTATTTATTTTGTCCAAAGGAGTAATCCCTTTACCCAAAACAAAATCAGAAAACAAAACAGGAGAGAGAAATTGCCTAGTCCCTCTCTCTCTCTCTCTCACTGGAGCACGCAGCCTGTCTGAAATAAACACTGTCTCTCCCACATACAGATGTACGTAGGACTGCAGACTGTAATTTCTAACTCCAAGTCCTAATCTCTGTGTTTTCAAGATGTACAAATCTATCTCTTTTACGATCTCCACCTCCATTCCATGTCTCGCTTTGTTTTAACACTTGAGTTAGGAGGTGTTGATATAATTGTTGAATTTTATTTTCATTTATTTTTTAAAAAATATATCTTTAATGCGAGACCCTAAATCTCTGACCTTTTGATCTAATGTTGCCAAACCAATGTTACTGTCCAATAGAATATTTACAGTCAGCTATAATTTGTCAGGGAAAGTCTCCCCTCTTTGGTCAGATCTTGTATTGGAGCTTTTAATTATGGTTAGTCTGGTCTGCGCAAAGCGCATTTCAGTGTGGTCTCGGGGCAGTGACCGCAGCCATGCACACAATAGTCACTTCATCTTTGCCTTTAACCCAACAGCTTAAATTTTACTTTAACAGTGCAAAATAAAATTAAGATGACTATCAATCTTAAAAAGACAAGTCTAAAGGCATTGTGTCTTAATGCGCGCAGTATTCGCAATAAGGTAGATGAATTAACAGCGCAGATAGATATTAACGGTTATGATATGATTGCGATTACGGAGACATGGCTGCAGGGTGACCAAGGATGGGAACTGAACATCCAGGGGTATTCAATATTTAGGAAGGACAGGCAAAAAGGGAAAGGAGGTGGGGTAGCGTTGTTAGTAAAGGAGGAAATCAATGCAATAGTGAGGAAGGATATTGGCTCGGAAAATCACGATGTGGAATCTGTATGGGTGGAGCTAAGAAACACCAAGGGGCAGAAAACGTTGGTGGGGGTTGTTTATAGGCCCCCAAACAGTAGTGGAGATGTAGGGGAGGGCATTAAATAGGAAATTAGAGATGCATGCAAGAAGGGTACAACTATAATCATGGGTGACTTTAATCTACATCTAGATTGGTCAAACCAAATTAGCAATAATACTGTGGGGGAGGAATTCCTGGAGTGTGTACGTGATGGTTTTCTAGACCAATACGTTGAGGAACCAACTAGAGAACAGGCGATCCTAGACTGGGTATTGTGCAATGAGAAAGGATTAATTAACAATCTTGTTGTGGGGTCCCTTAGGGAAGAGCGACCATAACATGATAGAATTCCTCATTAAGATGGAGAGTGAAGTAGTGGAATCCGAAACTAGGGTCCTGAATCCAAATAAAGGAAATTACGAAAGTATGAGGTGTGAGTTGGCTATGATAGATTGGGGAACTTTACTAAAAGGGATGACGGTGGATAGGCAATGGCTAATATTTAAAGAACATGTGCAGGAATTGCAACAATTATTCATTCCTCTCTGGTGCAAAAATAAAACAGGAAAGGTGGCTCAACCGTGGCTTACAAAAGAAATTAGGGATAGTATTAGATCCAAAAAGGAGACATATAAAATTGCCAGAAAAAGCGGCAAGCCTGAGGATTGGGAGCAGTTCAGAATTCAGCAAAGGAGAACAAAGAGATTGATTAAGAGGGGAAAAATAGATTTTGAGAGTAAACTAGCAGGGAACACAAAAACTGACTGTAAAAGCTTCTATAAATATGTCAAAAGAAAAAGATTAGTGAAGACAATTGTAGGTCCCTTACAGTCAGAAATGGGGGAAATTATAATGGGGAACAAAGAAATGGCAGAACAATTAAACACATACTTTGGTTCTGTCTTCACAAAGGAGGACACAAATAACCTGCCAGAAATGTTAGGGAACCAAGGGTCTCGTGAGAGGGAGGAACTGAAGGAAACCAATATTAGTAAAAAAATAGTGCTAGGGAAATTAACGAGGCTAAAGGCTGACAAATCCCCAGGGCCTGATAATCTATATCCCAGAGTACTAAAGGAAGTGGCCCTGGAAATAGTGGATGCATTGGTGATCATCTTCCAAAATTCTATAGACTCTGGAACAGGTTCCTACAGATTGGAGGGTGGCAAATGTAACCCCACTATTTAAAAAAGGAGGGAGAGAAAAAACAGGGAATTACAGACCAGTTAGCCTAACATCAGTAATGGGAAAAATAGGAACAGGAGTAAGCCATTCAGCCCCTCGTGCCTGCTCCGCCATTTGATAAGATCATGGCTGATCTGTGATCTAACTCCATATACCTGCCTTTGGCCCATATCCCTTAATACCTTTGATTACCAAAAAGCTATCTATCTCAGATTTAAATTTAGCAATTGAGCTAGTATCAATTGCCGTTTGCGGAAGAGAGTTCCAAACTTCTACCACCCTTTGTGTGTAGAAATGTTTTCTAATCTCGCTCCTGAAAGGTCTGGCTCTAATTTTTAGACTGTGCCCCCTACTCCTAGAATCCCCAACCAGTGGAAATAGTTTCTCTCTATCCACCCTATCTGTTCCCCTTAATATCTTATAAACTTCGATCAGATCACCCCTTAACCTTCGAAACTCCAGAGAATACAACCCCAATTTGTGTAATCTCTCCTCGTAACTTAACCCTTGAAGTCCGGGTATCATTCTAGTAAACCTACGCTGCACTCCCTCCAAGGCCAATATGTCCTTCCGAAGGTGCAGTGCCCAGAACTGCTCTCAGTACTCCAGGTGCGGTCTAACCAGGGTTTTGTATAGTTGCAGCATAACTTCTGCCCCCTTGTACTTTAGTCCTCTAGATATAAAGGCCAGCATTCCATTAGTCTTATTGATTATTTATGCACCTGTTCATGACACTTCAATGATCTATGTACCTGTACCCCTAAGTCCCTTTGGACATCCACTGTTTTTAACTTTTTTACCATTTAGAAAGTACCCTGTTCTATCCTTTTTTGGTCCAAAGTGGATGACCTCACATTTGTCTACATTGAATTCCATTTGCCACAGTTTTGCCTATTCACCTAATCTATCAATATCGCTTTGTAATTTTATGTTTTCATCTACACTGCTTACAATGCCACCAATCTTTGTGTCATCAGCAAACTTAGAGATGAGACTTTCTATGCCTTCATCTAAGTCGTTAATAAATATTGTGAATAATTGAGGTCCCAAGACAGATCCCTGCGGGACTCCACTGGTCACATCCTGCCAATGTGAGTACCTACCCATTATCCCTACTCTCTGTCGCATTTCGCTCAGCCAACTTCCGAACCAAGTCCATACTTTTCCCTCGATTCCATGGGCTTCTAATTCAGCTAACAGTCTCTTATGTGGGACCTTATCAAATGCCTCCTGGAAGTCCATATAAATAACATCCATTGACATTCCCCTGTCCACTACTTTAGTCACCTCTTCAAAAAATTCAATCAGGTTTGTCAGGCACGACCTACCTTTCACAAATCCATGCTGGCTCTCTCTGATTAACTGAAAATTCTCGAGGTGTTCAGTTACCCTATCCTTAATTATAGACTCCAGCATTTTCCCCACAACAGATGTTAGGCTAACTGGTCTATAATTCCCTGGTTTCCCTCTCTCTCCTTTCTTAAAAAGCGGAGTGACATGTGCAATTTTCCAATCTAGTGGGACAGTTCCTGAATCAAGAGAACTTTGAAAGATTATAGTTGGGGCATCTGCAATGTGCTCACCTACTTCCTTTAAAACCCTGGGATGGAAACCATCTGGTCCTGGGGATTTGTCACTCTTTAGTGCTATTATTTTCTTCATTACTGTTGCTTTACTTAAATTAATTTTATTGAGTCCCTGTCCCCGATTCAATATTAGTTTTCTTGGGATTTCCGGCATGCTATCCTCTTTTTCTACTGTAAATACTGACGCAAAGTAATTGTTCAACATGTCCGCCATTTCCCCATTGTCAATGACAATATCCCCACTTTCAGTTTTTAAGGGGCCAACACTGCTCCTGACCACCCTCTTTTTCCTAATGTAACTATAAAAGTTCTTCGTATTGGTTTTGAGATCTCTTGCGAGTTTCTTTTCATACTCCCTTTTTGTAGCTCTTACCATCTGTTTTGTGACCCTTTGTTGATCTTTGTATCTTTCCCATTCGCCAGGATCTGTGCCATTTTTTGCCTTTTTGTATGCTCTTCCCTTATGTCTTACACTGTCCCTTACCTCTTTAATTGTCCATGGCTGTTTTTTTTGGCAAGTAGAGTTCTTGCCCCTCAGGGGTATTAACCGATTCTGTATCTCGTTAAATGTTTCTTTAAACATTTCCCACTGATCATCAGTCGTTTTACCCATTAACAGATTTGCCCAGTTTACTGTGGACAGTCTCTGTCTCATCCCATTGAAGTCGGCCTTACCCAAGTCTAGAATCTTAGCAGCTGATTCACTTTTTTCCCTTTCAAACACTACATTGAACTTGATCATGTTATGATCACTATTGGATAGATGTTCACGAACAGTTAAGCTGTTAACTAAATCTAGAATCTATTATAAAAGATGTGATAACAGAACACTTGGAAGGCATTAACGGGATTGGACAAAGTCAGCATGGGTTTATGAAAGGGAAATCATCCTTAACAAATCTACTGGAGTTTTTTGAGAATGTAACTAGTAGAATAGATAGGGGAGAACCTGTGGATATGGTGTACTTGGATTTTCAAAAGGCTTTTGATAAGGTCCCACACAAGAGGTTAGTGTGCAAAATTAAAGCACATGGGATTGGGGGGAATATACTGGCATGGACTGAGAATTGGTTGACAAGACAGGAAACAGAGAGTAGGAATAAATGGGTCTTTTTCCGGGTGGCAGGCAGTGACTAGTGAGGTACCGCAGGGATCAGTGCTTGGGCCCCAGCTATTCACAATACATATCAATGATTTGGATGAGGGAACTAAATGTAACATTTCCAAGTTTGCAGACGACACAAAGCTGGGGTGGAATGTGAGCTGTGAGGAGGATGGAAAGAGGCTCCAATTTGATTTAGACAAGTTGGGTGAGTGGGCAAGAACATGGCAGATGCAGTATAATGTGGATAAATGTGAGGTTATTGACTTTGGTTGTAAAAACAGAAAGGCAGATTATTATTTGAATGGTGATAGATTGGGAAAAGGGGAGGTGCAACGAGACCTGGGTGTCCCTGTACACCAGTCACTGAAAGCGAGCATTCAGGTGCAGCAAGCAGTTAGGAAGGTGAATGGTATGTTGGCCTTCATTGCAAGAGGATTTGAGTACAGGAGCAGGGATGTCTTACTGCAGTTATACAGGGCCTTGGTGAGACCACACCTGGAGTATTGTGTGCAGTTTTGGTCTCCTTATCTGAGGAAGGATGTCCTTGCCATGGAGGGAGTGCAACAAAGGTTTACCAGACTGATTCCTGGGATGGCAGCATTGACGTATGAGGAGAGATTGGGTCAACTAGGCCTATGTTCACTAGAGTTTAGAAGAATGAGAGGTGATCTCATCGAAACATATAAAATTCTAACAGGACTAGACAGACTAGATGCAGGGAGGATGTTCCCGATGGCTGGGGAGTCCAGAACCAGGGGTCACAGTCTCAGGATACAGGGCATGCCATTTAGAACTGAGATGAGGAGAAATTTCTTCACTCAGAGGGTGGTGAACCTGTGGAATTCTCTACCACAGAAGGCAGTGGAGGCCAAGTCATTAGATGTATTCAAGATGGAGATGGATATATTTCTTAATGCTAAAGGGATCAAAGGATATGGGAAAAAAGTGGGAACAGGGTACTGAGTTAGACGATCAGCCATGATCATTTAAAATGGGGGAGCAGGCCCGAAGGGCCGAATGGCCTACTCTTGCTCCTATTTTCCATGTTTCTATGTTTCACCCAGTAAAACGTCTCAAGTTGCTTCACTGGAGCATTACCAAACAAAATTTGACACCGAGCCACATATGGAAATATTAGGACAGGTGACCAAAAGCTTCATCAAAGAGGTAGGTTTCATGGAGTGTCTTATAAGAACATAAGAAATAGAAGCAGGAGTAGGCCATTCCGCCCCTCGAGTTTGCTCCGCCATTCAGTAAGATCATGGCTGATCTTCAACCTCAACTCCACTTTCCCGCCCGATCCCCATATCCCTTGATTCCCCTAGAGTCCAAAAATCTATCGATCTCAGCCTTGAATATATTCCATGACTGAGCATCCACAGCCCCCTGGGGTAAAGAATTCCAAAGATTCAAAACCCTGTGTGTGAAGAAATTCCTCCTCATCTCAGTCTTAAATGGCCGACCCCTTATCCAGCCAGGGGAATCAACCTCTCAGCATCTACCCTGTCAAGCCCCCTCAGAATCTTACATGTTTCAATGAGATCACCTCTCATTCTTCTAAACTCCAGAGAGTATAGGCCCATTCTACTCAATCGCTCCTCATAGGACAACCCTCTCATCCCAGGAATTAATCTAGTGAACCTTTGTTGTACCGCCTCCAAGGCAAGTATATCCTTCCTTAGGTAAGGAGACCAAAACTGTATACAGTATTCCAGGTATGATCTTACCAGAGCCCAATATAATTGCAGCAAGACTTCCTTACTCTTGTACTCCAACCCCCTTGCAGTAAAGGCCAACATACCATTTGCTTTCCTAATTGCTTGCTGTACCTGCATGTTAACTTTCTGTGCTTTGTGTACAAGGACACCCAAATCTCTCTGAACACCAACATTTAATAGTTTCTCACCATTTAAAAAATATTCTGTTTTTCTATTCTTCCTACCAAAGTGAATAACCTCACATTTCCCCACATTATACCCCATCTGCCACCTTCTTGCCCACTCACTTAACCTGTCTATATCCCTTTGCAGACTCTTTGTGTCCTCACAGCTTACTTTCCCACCTAGCTTTGTACCGTCAGCAAACTTGGATACATTATGCTCGGTCCCTTCACCTAAGTCATTAATATAGATTGTAAATAGCTGAGGCCCAAGCACCGATCCCTGCGGCACCCCACTAGTTACAGCCTGCCAACCTGAGAATGACCCGTTTATCCCTATTCTCTTTTTTTTATTCCTTCATGGGATGTGGGCGTCGCTGGCGAGGCCGGCATTTATTGCCCATCCCTAATTGCCCTTGAGAAGGTGGTGGTGAGCCGCCTTCTTGAACCGCTGCAGTCCGTGTGGTGAAGGTTCTCCCACAGTGCTGTTAGGAAGGGAGTTCCAGGATTTTGACCCAGCGACGATGAAGGAACGGCGATATATTTCCAAGTCGGGATGGTGTGTGACTTGGAGGGGAACGTGCAGGTGGTGTTGTTCCCATGTGCCTGCTGCCCTTGTCCTTCTAGGTGGTAGAGGTCGTGGTGCTGTCGAAGAAGCCTTGGCAAGTTTAAGACTCCAGCTTCGGACTTAAGTACGTCACTCTCGAACTCAATGTGAAATTCTATCATATTAAGATCACTCTTCCCCAGAGGATTCCTTGCTATGAGATTACTAATTAATCCTGTCTCATTACACAAGACAAGATCTAAAATAGCCTGTTCCCTGATTGGTTCCACGATGTATTGTTCCAGGAAACCGTCTTGAATGCCTTCCATGAACTCGTCCTCCAAACTACCTCTGCCAATTTGATTTGTCCAGTGTATATGAAGATTAAAGTCCCCCCACGATTATTGCATTGCATTTGTTACAAGCTCCTATTATTTCTTGATTTATACTCTGTCCAATGGTATAGTTACTGTTAGGTGGCCCTATAATACGACATTGGTTAACAGATAGGAAACAAAGAGTAGGAATAAATGGGTCTTTTTCAGGGTGGCAGGCAGTGACTAGTGGGGTACCGCAGGGATCAATGCTTGGGCCCCAGCTATTCACAAAATATATCAATGATTTGGATGAGGGAACCAAATTTAGTATTTCCAAGTTTGCTGACGACACAAAACTAGGTGGGATTGTGAGTTGTGAGGAGGATGCAAAGAGGCTTCAAGGCGATTTAGACAAGTTGAGTGAGTGGGCAAATACATGGCAGATGCAGTATAACATGGATAAATGTGAAGTTATCCACTTCGGAAGGAAAAACAGAAAGGCAGAGTATTATTTAAATGGTGATAGATGGGGGAATGTTGATGTACAAAGGGACCTGGGTGTCCTTGTACACCAATCACTGAAAGCAAACATGCAGGTGCAGCAAGCAGTTAGGAAGGCAAATGGTATGTTGGCCTTCATTGCAAGAGGATTTGAGTACAGGAGCAAAGTCCTGCTGCAGTTATACAGGGCCTTGGTGAGACCCCACCTGGAAAATTGTGTGCAGTTTTGGTCTCCTTACCTAAGAAAGGATATAGTTGCCACAGAGGGAGTGCAGCGAAGATTCACCAGACTGATCCCTGGGATGGCAGGACTGTCGTATGAGAAGAGATTGGGTTGACTAGGCCTGTATAAGTCAGCATGGCTTTACGAAGGGGAAGTCATGTCTGACAAATTTGCTCGAGTTCTTTGAGGACATAACGTACAGGGTGGATAAAGGGGAACCAGTGGACGTAGTGTATTTAGACTTCCAGAAGGCATTCAACAAGGTGCCACATAAAAGATTATTGCTCAAGATAAAGAATCACTGGATTGGGGGTAATATTCTGGCATGGGTGGAGGATTGGTTATCTAACAGGAAGCAGAGAGTTGGGATAAATGGTTCATTCTCGGACTGGCAACCAGTAGCCAGTGGTGTTCCACAGGGGTCGGTGCTGGGTCCCCAACTCTTTACAATCTATATTAACAATTTGGAGGAGGGGACCGAGTGTAACATATCAAAGTTTGCAGATGATACAAAGATGGGAGGGAAAGTGGAGAGTGAGGAGGACATAAAAAACCTACAAGGGGATATAGACAGGCTGGGTGAGTGGGCGGAGATTTGGCAGATGCAATATAATATTGGAAAATGTGAGGTGATGCACTTTGGCAGGAAAAATCAGAGAGCAAGTTATTATCTTAATGGCGAGAAACTGGAAAGTACTGCAGTACAAAGGGATCTGGGGGTCCTAGTGCAAGAAAATCAAAAGGTTAGTATGCAGGTGCAGCAGGTGATCAAGAAGGCCAACGGAATGTTGGCTTTTATTGCTCGGGGGATAGAAAATAAAAACAGGGAGGTATTGCTGCAGTTATATAAGGTATTGGTGAGACCGCACCTGGAATACTGCATACAGTTTTGGTCTCCATACTTAAGAAAAGACATACTTGCTCTCGAGGCAGTACAAAGAAGGTTCACTCGGTTAATCCCGGGGATGAGGGGGCAGACATATGAGGAGAGGTTGAGTAGATTGGGACTCTACTCATTGGAGTTCAGAAGAATGAGAGGCGATCTTATTGAAACATATAAGATTGTGAAGGGGCTTGATCGGGTGGATGCGGTAAGGATGTTCCCAAGGATGGGTGAAACTAGAACTAGGGGGCATAATCTTAGAATAAGGGACTGCTCTTTCAAAACTGAGATGAGGAGAAACTTCTTCACTCAGAGGGTAGTAGGTCTGTGGAATTTGCTGCCCCAGGAAGCTGTGGAAGCTACATCATTAGATAAATTTTAAACAGAAATCGACAGTTTCCTAGAAGTAAAGGGAATTAGGGGTTACGGGGAGCGGGCAGGAAATTGGACATGAATTTAGATTTGAGATTAGGATCAGATCAGCCATGATCTTATTGAATGGCGGAGCAGGCTCGAGGGGCCGATTGGCCTACTCCTGCTCCTATTTCTTATGTTCTTATGTATTCACTCGAGTTTAGAAGAATCAGAGGGGATCTCATTGAAACGTATAAAATTCTGACAGGGCTAGACAGACTGGATGCAGGGAGGATGTTTCCCCTGGCTGGGGGGTCCTGAACGAGGGGTCACAGTCTCAGGATACGGGGTAGGACATTTAGGACTGAGACGAGGAG
>NC_090364.1:830623-888918 GCF_035084215.1 Heptranchias perlo
TGACCCCTGGGGATCACCACTGTAAACTTCCTCCAGTCTGAAAAATAACCGTTCACCTCTACTCTCTGCTTTAGCCGATTTTCTATCCAAGCTGCCACTGCCCCTTTAATCCCATGGGTTTCAATTTTGTTAACAAGTCTATTATGTGGCACTTTAACAAACGCCTTTTGAAAGTCCATATACACAACATCAACCGCACTGCCCTCCTCAACCCTCTCCGTTACTTCATCAAAGAACTCGATCAAGTTTGTCAAACACGATTTGCCTTTAACAAATCCGTGCTGACTTTCATTTATTAACCTATACTTTTCCAAGTGCCAATTAATTTTGTCCGGATTATTATCTCTAAAAGTTTCCCCACCACCGACGTTCGACTGACTGGCCTGTAATTGCCGGGTTTTTCCCTCTCCCCTTTTTTGAACAGGAGTGTAACATTTGCAATCCTCCAGTCCTCTGGCACCACTCCCATATTCAAGGAGGATTGAAAGATTGTGGCCAGAACCTCCGCAATTTCCACCCTTACTTCCCTCAGCATGTTCAGGGTGGCTGTGACCTTGCTGTCTGCGGAGGTGCTTGGCTGCGTCCCTGGTTGGAGCATGTCACAGAGCTCAGTCACGGAGTCTCTTGTAAATTACAGGCTCTGTTCTGTTCTTCTGACAGGTTCAGGTAATGTAATGTGTGCCTCTGCCTGTAAATTCTGGTGTGGGACTATTGGCAGTTGGGTGCTGAGTGCCTCTGGTTCAGTCCGACCCATCTGGAAACCCCCCCCCCCCATTGGTCCTTCTTCAAAATGCGGAAGTATGGGGTATTCCCATGGGGAAGCTCATTTTAACACAGTTGGTGCGGGTGCAGAGTATGTACAGAGAGGAGGGAAGGATGCTGCTGTTGTTGCCTTTGTTATGGCTGGGTGAAGAGGTGAGATTCGAGTTGCAGCAATAACCTACCCACCCAGCAGAGTCTTAGCAGGAGAACCTGGCTGAAATAAACTGCAAATCTCTCCCCAGCCTTGTTTCTCCCCTCTCCCATCTGACTGTCCCATTTCAGGTGTATGTCCCAGTTCACTCCCTCCGCTCCACCATCCATTTGGCTGGATACGACTAGTCATGGCCCCCAGGGATCTGTTCTGGGGCCTCAGGTTTTCACTTAGTTGAAGGAATAGAGAGCTGTATGTCCAAGTTTGTTGATGACACTAAGTTAGGTGGCACAGTTAATAACAGACTGTTACCCCACTGGGTTGCACGATCGCAGATATTGGACAGTGTGAGACCTGGAACCCACTACAGCAGCGACTGATGCCACTGAACCCTAGATCGTACGTGTGGCGGAGCTGGAATTTGTGCCAGTCCCCGACAATCTACTGTGAAGCTTAGCTCTGAGAAAGCTCTTGAATGTGCCTCATTTACATTTCATTGGCAGAAAGCGTGAAGGTTCTTTTTATTTCTTGTATGGATGTGGCTGGCGCTGACCAGGGAACATTTATTGCCCATCTCTAGCTGCCCCGAGTGGGTGGTAGAGGGATTTTGAATATAAAATACACAGAACAGCCACGTGAAACAGCACCGACTGAGGACAAAATGGTGACTTCAGATTCAGAGATCAAAATGGACTCACTGCCAGTAATTTCCTCTTTCTGATGCTGACTGACCCAGTGGGTGTTTCCAGGATTCATTTTAATTCCTCTGTAGTGATGTTTCTCTTTGTTTATCCCAACTTTCAGTTTCTATTCTCTGATGAAATTATTTTCTTCTTTCACTCACCCTTTTCCCACGATGATATTTCCTGGTTCCTCAAAACTTTAAAAAGCAACAACATAACATTCCTTCCACATCGTCAGGTGACCCAAAGTGTTTCACAGCCAATTAATTACTTTTGAAATGCAGTCACCATTGTTTAAGTGTTATGGGATGTTTTTCTGTGTTTAAGGCACTATATAAATTCAAGTTGTTGTTGCATAGGCAAATGCAGCAGCCAATTTGCACACAGAAAGGTGCCATAAATAGCACTGAAGTAAATGACCAATAAATCTGTGTTTGGAGATGTTGGTTATGGGATGAATGTGGCCAGAACTGGGAGAGAACGCCCTGCTCTTCTTCCAATCGTGTCTCTGGTATAATTTACATCCACCTGAGAGGGCAGACAGATTTAACGTTCCATCAATGACGGCACCTCCGACAGTGCGGCGCTCCCTCGGTACCGACCCTCCGACAGTGCGGCGCTCCCTCGGTACCGACCCTCCGACAGTGCGGCGCTCCCTCGGTACCGACCCTCCGACGGTGTCAGCCTAAATTGAACGCACCACCTTCTGACTCCGGATACCACTGAGCCAAGCTGACATCAACACTTTACTGTCACACAAAGTTTTTTTTTGTCTCTGATGGATTCCAATTTGTGCCAGGCCTCTGTCCCACATTACACATTAATTGGTCATTCTTCTCACTGCTGCCTGTGGGACCTGGCTGTGCAAAATGGCTGCCATGTTTCTCCACGTAATAACAGTCATTGCGCATTCAAAATAAACAATGATCTCAGCCCCAGGACATTGCTGTAGGAGTTCCTCAGGGCAGTGTCCTAGGCCCAACCATCTTCAGCTGCTTCATCAATGACCCTCCCTCCATCATAAGGTCAGAAATGGGGATGTTCGCTGATGACTGCACAGTGTTCAGTTCCATTCACAACCCTCAGATAATGAAGCAGTCCGAGCCCGCATGCAGCAAGACCTGGACAACATCCAGGCTTGGGCTGATAAGTGGCAAGTAACATTCGCGCCAGACAAGTGCCAGGCAATGACCATCTCCAACAAGAGAGAGTCTAACCATCTCCCCTTGACATTCAACGGCATTACCATCGCTGAATCCCCACCATCAACATCCTGGGGGTCACCATTGACCAGAAACTTAACTGGACCAGCCATATAAATACTGTGGCTACAAGAGCAGGTCAGAGGCTGGGTATTCTGCGACGAGTGACTCACCTTCTGACTCCCAAGGCCTTTCCACCATCTACAAGGCACAAGTCAGGAGTGTGATGGAATACTCTCCACTTGCTTGGATGAGTGCAGCTCCAACAACACTCATGAAGCTCGACACCATCCAGGACAAAGCAGCCCGCTTGATTGTCACCCATCCACCACCCTAAACATTCACTCCCTTCACCACCGGCGCACTGTGGCTGCAGTGTGTACCATCCACAGGATGCACTGCAGCAACTCGCCAAGGCTTCTTCGACAGCACCTCCCAAACCTGCGACCTCTACCACCTAGAAGGACAAGGGCAGCAGGCACATGGGAACAACACCACCTGCCTGTTCCCCTCCAAGTCACACACCATCCCGACTTGGAAATATATCGCCGTCCCTTTATCGTCGCTGGGTCAAAATCCTGGAACTCCCTTCCTAACAGCACTGTGGGAGAACCTTCACCACACAGACTGCAGCGGTTCAAGAAAGCGGCTCACCACCACCTTCTCGAGGGCAATTAGGGATGGGCAATAAATGCCGGCCTCCCCAGCGATGCCCACATCCCATGAACAAATTTTTAAAAATGTGAATTGCTTTGAGTGGCTAAAATTTGCTCTCTTCGCTGGGTGTAGCGGAATCATGAGCCATCTCCTTAAAACACATTTACAATTTCACAACATTTTATGCAAATTTTTGTCTGAGATGTGATGAGGTGCACATAAATGTCAATCTTTCTTTCTCAAATACACACCAAATATTAATCTTATCCAATCTCTGCTGAGTTCCTTCAATGTGCATTGCCACCTCTGCTTCAGTACAAAGTCCCAAACACAGTGACTCTCTCGTGCCAATTCCATTATGGGTCCAATCTCCTTTTCACATCACAAGGTCATGAAGTGCAATTCCCAGTCCCTGTTCAACAAACTTAATTCAACCTATCCTCAGGCCAACAGAGTATTCAATGGAGTATGCAATATTAACAGGCCTGCACCTCACAAAGCACGACTGACAGCACCAGAGGCAGGCTATCCTCGGGGCAGCAGTCAGGAACAAGTGGAAAGAAAGAACTTCATTGATATAGCACCTTGCACATCCTCAGGATGTTCCAAAACCCTTCTCAACGAATGAAATACTTTGTTTGAAGTGTCGTCACTGTTGTTATGTAGGAAAATTTCCCATCAATTCTTTCACAAGTTTCAACATCCAGGAAATTATTATAAAATTTGAACTTTTTTCCTGAGTGGTTGGGGCAACATCCAGGTTAATAACTGAACCTGAGGCTGCTGGGGGGACATTGCTGGGGGTACGCTGGGGGGACGGTGCTGGGGGTACGCTGGGGGGACGGTGCTGGGGGGACGCTGGGGGACGGTGCTGGGGGGACGCTGGGGGGACGGTGCTGGGGTGACGGCGCTGGGGAGACGGCGCTGGGGGACGGCGCTGGGGGGGACACTGCTGGGGGGGGGGACATTGCTGGGGGGGGGGACATTGCTGGGGGGGGGGGGGACATTGCTGGGGGGGGGGGACATTGCTGGGGGGGACGGGACATTGCTGGGGGGGGGGGGGACATTGCTGGGGGGGGGACATTGCTGGGGGGGGGGGACATTGCTGGGGGGGGGGGGACATTGCTGGGGGGGGGGGACATTGCTGGGGGGGGGGACATTGCTGGGGGGGGGGGGACATTGCTGGGGGGGGGGGGGACATTGCTGGGGGGGGGGGGACATTGCTGGGGGGGGGGACATTGCTGGGGGGGGGGGGGGGGACATTGCTGGGGGGGGGGGGACATTGCTGGGATACACTGGGGGGAAACATTGCCTGATGGGCGGGGCCGAAGGCTTCTGTTGAACCCTTTCAGCCGATTGAAACGAAGGAGGAAGCCTCCGAAAGCTTGTGACTCTCACCTGGTGTCAGATTGTTTCCACTCGTCAACCCGAGCCCACCATCGACATCAAGGGGAGGACTGATTATAATATGTTAATAAGGGGCGGAGCTGCAGGTGAGGTAATTAGAATATCCGAGTGAGGGGCGTGGTTTGTTAGAAGGCACGTGGTGAATATTAACAAATGATGATGTAATCACCGGCGGTCGCCGTCAGGGGGCGGGGCTTGCATATATTAGGAACTCTTCATAAGCTCGGGGCGGAGTCGCGCGTGCGCACTCCACCTTAGCAACAGCGGGTAGCGCGCGGCCTGAGAGGCTCGGGGCCGGTGGAGGAGGTGCGGAGTTCGGGAATGGAGATGGCAGAGGCCGGGGATTGCGGTTGCGGGGAGGCCGAGGGCCAGTCTGGGCAGAGAAGGAGGAACAAAAGCGGCCCTGGGCCTGAGGCGGTTACAGAACCGCGGAAAATGGGTAAGGAAAAAAATCACCACGGGGGGAGTAACCCGGCCCTTCAACCCGGGGGGGGAGGGGGGAGGGGGGAGAAACCCGGCCCTTCAACCCGGGGGGGGGAGGGGGGAGAAACCCGGCCCTTCAACCCGGGGGGGGAGGGGGGAGAAACCCGGCCCTTCAACCCGGGGGGGGAGGGGGGAGAAACCCGGCCCTTCAACCCGGGGGGGGGAGGGGGGAGAAACCCGGCCCTTCAACCCGGGGGGGGAGGGGGGAGAAACCCGGCCCTTCAACCCGGGGGGGGGAGGGGGGAGAAACCCGGCCCTTCAACCCGGGGGGGGGAGGGGGGAGAAACCCGGCCCTTCAACCCGGGGGGGGGAGGGGGGAGAAACCCGGCCCTTCAACCCGGAGGGGGGAGGAGAAACCCGGCCCTTCAACCGGGGGGGGGGAGGAGAAACCCGGCCCTTCAACCCGGGGGGGGGGGAGGAGAAACCCGGCCCTTCAACCCGGGGGGGGGGGGAGGAGAAACCCGGCCCTTCAACCCGGGGGGGGGGGGAGGAGAAACCCGGCCTTCAACCCGGGGGGGGAGGGGGGAGAAACCCGGCCCTTCAACCCGGGGGGGGAGGGGGGAGAAACCCGGCCCTTCAACCCGGGGGGGAGGGGGGAGAAACCCGGCCCTTCAACCCGGAGGGGGGAGGAGAAACCCGGCCCTTCAACCCGGGGGGGGGGGAGGAGAAACCCGGCCCTTCAACCCGGGGGGGGGGGGGGGGGAGAGAAACCCGGCCCTTCAACCCGGGGGGGGGGGAGGAGAAACCCGGCCCTTCAACCCGGGGGGGGGGGGGAGGAGAAACCCGGCCCTTCAACCCGGGGGGGGGAGGGGGGAGAAACCCGGCCCTTCAACCCGGGGGGGGGGGGGGAGGAGAAACCCGGCCCTTCAACCCGGGGGGGCCGGGGAGGGAGGAGAAACCCGGGGGGCGGGGGGAAACCTGTCCCCCATCCAGCCCTTCTCCCGGGGGGTGAGCACCTGTCCCCCCTCAGACCCCCCACTTCCTGCCCCCGCCCCCGATCAGGACTGGAAATCTTAGCTGTCCCCAGCCATTGCCCGAGTGAAGTTCTGCGACGCTGGTGTTGCTCGGTGACCAGAGCATTTCAATAAACAGATCTTTCCTGGTCCATAAAAGATAGGAGCAGGAGTCGGCCATTCGGCCCCTCGAGCCTGCTCCGCCATTTAATGAGATCATGGCTGATCTGATTTTTACCTCAACTCCACTTTCCTGCCCTTTCCCCATATCCTTTGACTCCGTTGCTGATAAAAATTTGTCTAACTCAGCCTTGAATGTATTCAATGACTCAGCCTCCACAGCTTTTTTGGGTAAAGAATTCCAAAGATTCAAGACCCTCTGGGAGAAGAAATTCCTCCTCATTTCTGTCTTAAACCCCTTATTCTGATGTGGAGATGCCGGTGATGGACTGGGGTGGACAAATGTAAGGAATCTTAGAACACCAGGTTATAGTCCAACAATTTTATTTTAAAATCACAAGCTTTCGGAGATTATCCCCTTCGTCAGGTGAATGAGTGAAAGATTCTCAAATCGCATATCTTATATTAGGCTGGGACAGCATCACACCAATCAAAAGGTGTCGTTGTTATTCAAACAGGCCAGTCACGGAGAACAGCACGTCCCAGTACACTGGATATACATTGTGTCAATTACACAGACAGAAAGAAAAAGACCCAAATGGCAGAGAGAAAGAGAATATTTAAACACATAACTTTTTTTTCCCTTTTTGCTGGTGGGGTTACGTGTAGCGTGACATGAACCCAAGATCCCGGTTGAGGCCGTCCTCATGGGTGCGGAACTTGGCTATCAACTTCTGCTCGACGATTTTGCGTTGTCGTGTGTCTCGAAGGCCGCCTTGGGGAACGCTGACCTGAAGATCAGTGGCTGAATGTCCTTGACTGCTGAAGTGTTCCACGACTGGGAGGGAACCCTCCTGTCTGGCAATTGTTGCGCGGTGTCCGTTCATCCGTTGTCGCAGTGTCTGCATGGTCTCGCCAATGTACCATGCTTCCGGGGCATCCTTTCCTGCAACGTATGAGGTAGTCAACGTTGGCTGAGTCACAGGAGTATGAACCATGTACCTGGTGGGTGGTGTCCTCTCGTGTGTTGGTGGTATCCGTGTCGATGATCTGGCATGTCTTGCAGAGGTTGCTGTGGCAGGGTTGTGTGGTGTCGTGGACGCTGTTCTCCTGAAAGCTGGGTAATTTGCTGCGAACGATGGTCTGTTTGAGGTTGGGTGGCTGTTTGAAGGCGAGTAGTGGAGGCGTGGGGATGGCCTTAGCGAGGTGTTCGTCGTCATCGATGACATGTTGAAGGCTGCGGAGAACATGGTGTAGTTTCTCCGCTCCGGGGAAGTACTGGACGACGAAGGGTACTCTGTTGGTTGCGTCCCGTGTTTGTCTTCTGAGGAGGTCTATGCGATTCTTCGCTGTGGCCTGTCGGAACTGTCGATCGACAAGTCGAGCGTCATATCCCGTTCTTACGATGGCGTCTTTCAGCGTCTGTAGGTGTCCATCGCGTTCCTCCTCGTCTGAGCAGATCCTGTGTATTCGTACCCCATCGGTCTTGCGGCAGACACAGAGGAATTCATCAGGAGAATGAGACTCCGGGAATTCTTCCACAAATCCCAAGATTTCAGCAGCGAGCCCAATGAGACAATCAACGATCCGGAACAGCAGACAGAGGGATCCGCAGTACAGCAACCGAAGAAGAAAGAGTCAAACTGGACTCCTCCGGAGGGTCGCTGCCCTAAGCTTGACATGTATGCTCAAGCTGTCAGGAAATGCGTCAATGCCAGATTCATCAGCCGCACTCACAAGACAGTCCAGAATGTCACCCGAGCACAACGCAACGTCATCGACGCTCTCAAGACCATCCGCAACATCGTCATCAAACCAGCGGACAAAGGAGGATCCATCGTCATACAGAACAGAACGGACTATTGCAAAGAAGCATACCGACAACTGGACAATCAGGAACACTACAGACAGTTACCCGCAGATCCGACCAAAGAACACACCCACCAGCTCAACAAACTGATCAAGACCTTCAATCCAGACCTTCAAAGCATCCTACGTGCTCTCTTCCCACGTACTCCCCGCGTGGGAGACTTCTACTGCCTCCCAAAGATACACAAAGCCAACACACCCGGACGTCCTATCGTATCAGGCAACGGAACCCTGTGTGAGAACCTCTCTGGATACGTCGAGGGCATCCTGAAACCCATCGTACAGGGAACCCCCAGCTTCTGTCGCGACACTACAGACTTCCTACAAAAACTCAGCACCCACGGACCAGTTGAACCAGGAACACTTCTCACTACGATGGACGTCTCGGCACTCTACACCAGTATCCCCCACGATGACGGCATCGCTGCAACAGCCTCAGTACTCAACACCAACAACAGCCAATCTCCAGACGCCATCCTACAACTCATCCGCTTCATCCTGGATCACAATGACTTCACCTTCGATAACCAGTTCTTTACCCAAACACACGGAACAGCCATGGGGACCAAATTCGCACCCCAATATGCCAACATTTTCATGCACAAGTTTGAGCACGACTTCTTCACTGCACAGGATCTCCAACCAACGCTATACACCAGATACATCGACGACATTTTCTTCCTATGGACCCACGGCGAAGAATCACTGAAGAGACTACACGATAACATCAACAAGTTCCATCCCACCATCAAACTCACCATGGACTACTCCTCAGAATCGGTTTCTTTCTTGGACACACAAATCTCCATCAAAGACGGGCACCTCAGCACCTCACTGTACCGCAAGCCCACGGACAACCTCACGATGCTCCACTTTTCCAGCTTCCACCCCAACCACGTCAAAGAGGCCATCCCCTATGGACAGGCCCTACGAATACACAGAATCTGCTCAGACGAGGAGAAACGCGATGGACACCTACAGACGCTGAAAGACGCCCTCGTAAGAACGGGATATGACGCTCGACTTGTCGATCGACAGTTCCGACGGGCCACAGCGAAGAATCGCATAGACCTCCTCAGAAGACAAACACGGGACGCAACCAACAGAGTACCCTTTGTCGTCCAGTACTTCCCCGGAGCGGAGAAACTACACCATGTTCTCCGCAGCCTTCAACATGTCATCGATGACGACGAACACCTCGCTAAGGCCATCCCCACGCCTCCACTACTCGCCTTCAAACAGCCACCCAACCTCAAACAGACCATCGTTCGCAGCAAATTACCCAGCTTTCAGGAGAACAGCGTCCACGACACCACACAACCCTGCCACGGCAACCTCTGCAAGACATGCCAGATCATCGACACAGATACCACCATCACACGAGAGGACACCACCCACCAGGTACATGGTTCATACTCCTGTGACTCGGCCAACATTGTCTACCTCATACGTTGCAGGAAAGGATGCCCCGGAGCATGGTACATTGGCGAGACCATGCAGACACTGCGACAACGGATGAACGGACACCGCGCAACAATCACCAGACAGGAGGGTTCCCTCCCAGTCAGGGAACACTTTAGCAGTCAAGGACATTCAGCCACTGATCTTCGGGTCAGCGTTCTCCAAGGCGGCCTTCGAGACACACGACAACGCAAAATCGTCGAGCAGAAGTTGATAGCCAAGTTCCGCACCCATGAGGACGGCCTCAACTGGGATCTTGGGTTCATGTCACGCTACACGTAACCCCACCAGCAAAAAGGGAAAAAAAAGTTCTGTGTTTTAATATTCATTCACTCTCTCTCTCTGCCATTTGGGTTTCTTTCTTTCTGTCTGTGTAATTGACACAATGTATATCCAGTGTACTGGGACGTGCTGTTCTCCGTGACTGGCCTGTTTGAACAACAACGACACCTTTTGATTGGTGTGATGGTGTCCCAGCCTAATATAAGATATGTGATTTGAGAATCTTTTACTCATTCACCTGACGAAGGGGATAATCTCCGAAAGCTTGTGATTTTAAAATAAAATTGTTGGACTATAACCTGGTGTTGTAAGATTCCTTACCCTTATTCTGAGACTATGCCTCCTAGTTTCGGGTTCCCCCATGAGGGGTAACATCCTCTCAGCATCGTCATAGGCTTCCATTGGTGCAAACTTTCAAATTAGCTTTTTTCTCTGGGCTCAGTGTTTCTTCCTCATTCTTGATGGATTGAGTGACCATTTCTCATTGGACTATTCCTGTGTTTTACGGTGATCAGTCTTGGGATGACCTTAGTGATGGAGTATTTAATGGAGTGGATTAATATGTGAGACAAGAATGGAGCATTTTATGCCCATTTGTAGGTGGATAGCTAAGCTATGGGGTCAGATTTAAGGAAGAAGTTGGATTTATATAGCATTTTGTCACATGCTAAGGATGTCCCAAAGCCCTTCACACCCAGTGAATAAATCCTATGTAGGCAAATGCAGCAGCCAATCTGCACATAGCAAGGCCCCACAAACAGCCAATAAATCAATGGCCAGTTGATCTGTTCTTGGTGTTTGTTTAGGGCACTCTTAAACTGATGTTAAACTTCTCACCTAAAAGATGTACCCAGCAGTGATTCTAACTTCTGCACACGACAGTGTGTTTAAGAAACCACGCCTTGCTCCTGTTTGTGGGTTAATTCCTTGTCAAGGCACTGAATTGAAGCCAGGAATGGTGTCCTCTGTAAAGCTGCAGTGATGTCTGCACGCACAAGGCTGGTGTATGTTCAGAATTACATTCAAAAATAACATTTCCTGGGCCTCGTGCCATGTAGTTTTCTGCCCAGTGACCGGGTTTCATATTTGTCCTGTAATACAGCCTCAGCCACCTCTCTGATCAAAGGGCCACGATTGCAGGAAACACAAACCTACTGTCTCATTTACATTCTTCCTGCTGGGCGACGTGCTGGTGTGTGACTGGAACATTGCAATTCCATTTAATCTAATATTCTGTTTGTTCCATGACCTCTGTTCATAAACTAGCTGATGCCCCATGGTTTTAAGGATGAGTGGGCTAGAGCACATTTTGGTGCTCTAGTGGAGCTGTGTTTAATCTGGCCTGTCCCTTTTAGGCAACTTCTCTGGTACTCTGGGGGAAAGTGGTTTCGAGAGACACTTCCTGGAGAGAGGCTGATTGCTGGAAGTTCTACAATGGGAGCTCACTGCATCCTCTAATCTCAACTCCTTTCCGGGTTATCTCAACCACAACTTGCATTTATATAGCGCCTATAATATAGTAAAACCTCCTAAGGCGTTTCACAGGAGCGTTATCAGACAAAAATTGACAGAGCCAAAGGAGATATTCAGACAGGTGACCAAATGCTTAGTCAAAGAGGTAGGTTTTTAAGGAGTGTCTTAAAGGAGGAAGAGAGGAGGTTTTTTGGGTGGGGGTTGTTC
Source organism: Heptranchias perlo (assembly GCF_035084215.1). Lineage (NCBI taxonomy): Eukaryota > Metazoa > Chordata > Chondrichthyes > Hexanchiformes > Hexanchidae > Heptranchias > Heptranchias perlo. The sequence goes on from NC_090364.1 coordinate 842,334, forward strand.
CAGAGCTTGGGGTCTAGATGGCTGAAGGCACGGCTGCCAATGGTGGGGTGAAGGGAGTGGAGAATGCACAAGAGGCCAGGAAAAACTAACATAAACTGACTGGTTTTCTTTTCTCTTTTTTTCCTTTTGTAAGGTCGTCCAGCTGTAATTTGTGCTTTATGTTCTCAGATATTTTATATTAATTTGACCATTTGGTTTTTTTCTGAATGAGGAGCACAAGACTGATGTCTCCCTTCCCCAGTCTGGGACCAGCAAGCTCCATTCGTTTCAATGAAGGGAGGTTCTGCAGCAAGTTTAGTCTCGAAGCATGACAGGTGTTCTAAGGGGTGACTCAGATGCCAGTAAATACTTTCAGTACCTGTGTAATCCGGGAAAATTAATGATTTACTGCTGATCTTTGGGGCAAGCAATTTTGAAAGGCATTTCTTGTAATTTAGGTTTCTCCACACCATTTCTCCAGTTCCTGCCTCTCCACTTTGTGAATTAGCCTCCTCTCCTGGGTGGGGGAGAATGCAAGGGAGCAGTAGATTGGCTCCCCTGCTGAATTCACTGTCCTATTTCATAGAACAGGACAGAGTTCAATCATTTCCAGTGGGGAAATAGAGCTTGTGCTGTTCTGAGTGTCATTCAGAGCAGCACTGGGAACAAGATGTCAGCTATAAAGGAACTAGAACTGGAGGAATTTATGTCCCTGTAATTCCCCTGGGCCCCTGTATTCCCTGAAGAGCCCATTGAGGTATCTCATTGCCTACTTACAGGAAGTAACTCCAACTGTTCCATCATTTTCTCTGACCTTCCTGCTCAGTGTGCCTGCTGGGAGCTAATCTCGCCAACCTCCTTCCCGTCCTCCTCACCCCACCCACCACTTCCCCCTTGAACTCTGCCCCTTTCCACATTTCCCTCCAGATTATCCATTCACTCACAAACGTGGCCCTTGCCATCCAGGAGCTTATTGTGGATTATTGTATTGACATCATGGATTTGATTGAAACTTGGCTCACTTGATGCCCTTTACTGAAGCCTTCCCAGCCTGGCTGTACCTCCCATCACCTGCTCCGTCTAAATCCACACAGTGGCATTGTGGCCCTTACCACCAAATCACAAACTCCTCCTTAAACCGCCTCCGCCTCTCCGCCTTGAACCCCCTCTCCGCGCATGGAGAGAGCTGCAGGTACTGCATCCTATAGCTAGTATTTGTGTGTAGTCGCATTACTGTTCGTTGAATTTAGCAGCATTCCCTAACTTTGTTTCTCTTTTAGACCAAGTTAGCGAGCAGATCATGCGTACAGGCGAAATACTTCTGCGTGGGTATGTGTCCGATTTGTTTTTATTTAATACTTGCTCACCTGTTGTGTTGGTCAGGGGTGGTCTGGAGTCCGTTTGCGGTAATTTAGGTGCCAATATGGCCTGTCCCTCTAAGGCTACAACTCAGATTCCCCTAGTGGGGAGGTGGTCTAAATAGATCGGAGGTAAATTTCAGGCTAATTGTTGGGAACTGCTTGGCTCCTAGTTATCCCAGCAGCCTATCCAGGCTATTCCAAGTTCAGGAAAATGGGAAATGACTGGCTTTCCCTTCAGGATTGCTCATTTTGGAGTGCTGCACACTCCCAAAGACAGGAATGTGGCGTTGACGTGGAACGGCAGGTTAGTTAGTGCGGCGTGTTGGGAATACGCCCGAGCTTCACTCCCAGTCTTGGGTTTTATTGTCAGGAAGCGGGCAATGGCCAGCTGGTTCTCCGTAGGAAAAGAGTTTGGGAAAATCCGGAGTGAGTTGCCTGGAGTGGGTTTTAGTGGTTGGTTAAAGAGGTCGAGGGTTATATGGACATGAGGGGACAGTGTTTGTAGAATAAAGACACACGTAAGGTGTAACTTAGTAAATGTAGTTTGAATGTTGAGCTGTGACTGTTTTTAAGATAGCCGATGTGTTAACTGAACCAATGACAAATACATTTGTGGCATTAGTTTCGCCACTGAGAATCAGAGACTGCACTAACGAAGGAAATGGGGTGAGATCTGGGTCCAGGTGAAGACCTAATGCCAGCAGAGGGCCGATGGGGCGAATGGGCTCCTACTGTGTTATAATTTCTGTTATAACTCTGGGAGAATAATGAGGTTTTTAAAATTTCAGGTTTATCGTCGATCGGACGAATCGAGATGCTGATGGTTGTAAAACACCTTTAACCGTCACTAAGCTTGGGGGTAAAGACGATGAACTGTGTAACCCTAACCTAAAGCGCCTTGCAATCTGTCTGCGACAGATTGGGGATGACCTCGACAGCAACGTAGAGTTACAGAGGTGAGGAGCAGCAGAGGCTTCAGCCCATCAACCAGTGCCCGGGGACTGAGGCCTCGGCCTTCATTACTGCTAGACACCATCTCGTTACTCGTCACTTTGTTCAATTCTTGTTTACACCATTGGGTGAATCGACTTTCGGTAGTAGGTCACTTGAGGGGGAGGTGGAGGGAATTGGGGACTGGGTTCAGCCTGAACCTCCAGGGAGATTTTCAGCCCATCAATCGGGGCTACATTTGAGCCCAGAGGTTCAGGAACAGTAATCCTAACTCGCTGAAGCAACCAATCCTCTCAAAGCAGTTAATCTGGATTGAATACGGAATGATATTTACCAGTTATGATTTCATGTCAGTCTTTTCACAGGCTGCATGTGTTGTGCAGAATCCCTGTTTGTGAAAGGAGGACCCTGTAAGGTTTCAGCCTTAGATTCTGAAAAAATGCTGCACTGAATTTTGTTGCAGTCCGTGATTTCAAAAAATCTGCAATGACCACAGCATGCGATGGGTGCAGATCTTTTCCAATCCTATATCCAGGAATCCGCTGCACGCCAGCCCTTGGACCTTATTAACCCTTCATTGTAGATCTCCTCGCACATCAATGGAAAGCAAGCTCGGTGTCAGCTCCTCAGTCTAGAAGCAAAGACCCTAAAGTGAACAAAGCATTTCTGTGGAATGCTGACGTATAATCCAGTGGTGTGGCTGAGATCTGATGCTCAGGCTTTGCTCTCGTAGTTTGCCGTGACTGAATTTCTCGGTCCAATTCCAGCCTTGTATCCTGTATCCTAGTCTGTTTAATGGTTATACTAATGAGCCTGGTTAATTTGAACTTCCTCCCGCACACAGGATGATGAACAACATTGACAGCGACTGCCCCAAGGAGTTGTTTTTCAAAGTGGCCAAGGAGCAGTTTGCCGATGGAGTCATTAACTGGGGGCGAGTGGTGATTCTCTTCTACTTTGCCTACAAGCTTGTTGTAAAGGTAGGGCTGCTTTCAGTGGGTGTTGATGCAGTAGCAAACTAACTAATCCTTACTCTGGGAGCAGCCTGGGGAAGGGGTGTTGAGCTGTTCAGATGCAAAATTACTAGCGTGACGTCCAAAATATTCTAGCCAAAACCTCACCAAATAAAATTGCTTCCTGATAATTGGCAGTAATTGAGGCAGTAATTCCCAGGTACCCAGGGGAGGGGCAGGTAACAACAGACATAAAACAGAGTCTAAAGTTTCTAACCTGCTTCTGAACCCTCCAGTGGGATTAATGCATCGGGAGAGAGAGGGGGGCTGGGTGGGGGTGCGCAGGGGGAGGGGCTGGGTGGGGGTGCGCAGGGGGAGGGGCTGGGTGGGGGTGCGCAGGGAGGGAGAGAGGAAGGGTGGTGTGGGCAGGGAGAAGTGGGGCGGAGAGGGGGGGCAGATAGGTTAGATGGTTTGATGGGAGAGTTGGCGTTCTAGAGGGAAGAGCTTCGATGGGCCAAGCTGCCATTGCTTGTCTTGGATTACAAGTTCCTACTTCCAGTTTTCTGTGTAGGCGATGGGATTTAACTAGTTTTATTGAGCTCTGCTGTTTGTGACGGTATCAGAAGCTTATCTGGGAAATTAATCTCCAGTGATTGCTGCAATTATCTGTGCCCTTTCGTTCTGTGTTGTACTGTGTGGACCACAGTTACACTTTGCATGCCTACAGTGTAGCATTGGAGGGAAATGTCTTGGATTTGGAGTTACAGTCACACCCTACACAAGCTTCCCTCCTTCCTTTGTGTTATGTGAATCGATCAGTGTGGATAACTAATTTGCTGCTGGGGCTCTGTTCTGTGTGGAACAGCAACAGCTCAAACATTAGGAACTACAATGCTGTAGAATTGTGTGGAACTTTTAATCTTTGTTCCACCAGCTGTCTGTTTTCTTGGACCTCGCTCTGTATTCTGATGATCCAGCAATAAACCTCCTGGGATTTGAATTGCTGCTCGAGTTATGGGGCCTGCAGTGCTCCAGATCACTGTTCATCATTAACTACCCAACTTGTTAATCATTAGCTAACTAGTTAATAAGACCAGGGCAGGTTATGGTTGCCAACTCTGAACGTATTCTGGGAAGTTTCAGCACATGACCTCCAATTGCCCCGCCCCCATGCTCCTGCCATTGGTTGCCCGATATGTCAATCCTCGCTGTGCTCCGCCTTCCCTGCCAATTGGAAAGCGATCGACTCTGGTAACCTGATTGGATGATTCTTGGGCTACCAGTCAAACAGCCTTTTCCCATCTCCAATATTTTCATAACTAATAAAGGTTTTTTGATGCCCCAATGATTTTACTCCTTGGGTGGGGGTGGGGGGCGTTGCTCGCAGATTCCAGGCCAGTCCTGGAGGGTCGGTAACCCTGGGACAAGTAGATGTGTCACTCAGGCTGGGATTTCCACCTGCAGTCCAGTGCCCCCTGGGTCGGGTGGGGCTCACTCATGGGAAGCTATGTCCCTTTAGATGGTAACAATCCGCAGTTGAATGTCCCATTTGACAAGCCTCTGGATTGCTGTCAGGTTCAGACTGAGCTGCTCATTTCTATAACAGCAGCTGCTCTTCTCTCCACTTATCACAGTGTCTGTTGTCTCACCCCAGGACCTGAGTTTAATTTCAGTGCTGTTGGCCGACCTTACTGTAGCTATCGGAAATATCCCTTTAAGATGTGTGTCTAATGAATTATGTCTAATTATTTATAGGCTGTGTGCCAGAAGATTCCAAAACTGATCCAGACCATAATCAGCTGGACTATGGAATATATCCAGGAGAATATTCTTCGCTGGATTCAGGAGCACGGGGGTTGGGTGAGTGTCCACACTTGCATTTCTGTGGGATTTAAATTTATAATTTAATTATGTGGTAGTGTGTTTTGGATAACACTATCCGCAGTGTGGTTAATAATAGGCCTGTGACTGACCAGTGTTAATAGTCCTGTCACTGAGCTTCAGTAATGTGTAACGGTGGAGGAAGAACTTTCAATACCGTCCACTTAAAACGTTACATTGGGATTGTTCCCTGTGGAATGTGTCTGGAAACAGTAGCTTAAGCTGTTTACCCGGGAGGTGAACGACAGGTGGGCACGTCTGAACTGGGGTTGGTAGCAATAGGTGCAGAACTCCTCTTCGAATAGTGTCATGGGATCTTTTACATCCACCCAAGGTGTCAAACAGGGCCTTGGATTAACATATCATCTGAAAGATAGCACCTCTGACAGTGTAGCACTCCCTCAATACTGCACTGGAGTGTCAGCCTGGATTATAACTCTGGAGTGGGACTTGAACCCACAACCTTCTGCCTCGAAGGCGAGAGAACTACCTACTGAGCCACACCGGAGCATTGGTACCAATATGCTAAATAAGCTCAGTGGTGACACTGGAGACCAATCAACAAATCAAATAGAATGCTGGACTATGTGGCAAAATTGAATTAGATCGAAGAGGGACTGGATGGAGGGGCCAGGTGACCGACCATATCCACCTGGTGATAAGCTGATGGCTTGCCAACACTGAGCTGGCTGCACTATGGCCGTGTGTGTGGAAGCTGTTCTGATTGACTGTAGCTCTAGGTGTACGGCCCAGTTATCCAGATCATTGGGGTGGAGACTTTTGGTTCTTTTGTGTGCAAAGTTTTCCCACAAGTCACTTAGTCTGAGGCTTTTAGGAATGTGCGATGGAGCAACGTAAATGGAGCCGGCTCTTTTAGTCTAACCCATTTTTGTTTGACAGGAGGCTCTCCTGGGCACGCCCACCTGGCAGACTGTCACCATCTTCACTCTGGGAGTGATCACCACTCTGGTGGTGGTGCGGTGGAAATCTTCCTAAAACAGAGCTCAGAACCCGGGGGAGTGGCAGAGGAGCACAGGCTGGCGAGAATGGACCTGCCCAGAGTGGCTTGCAACGGTCATCAATCAGCTTCCATCAATTTGAGTTCATCTCTTCTCCGGTTTACACAGACCCCCCTCGCTTGCACTGTCTGGGGGTGACAGTCCAGTGATTGAGGGGTTCTGTGTGGTTTCTCCAAGGACTGACTCGCAGCGCGGTGTTGTGGAGCAAAGGGTTTCTGTGCACAGTAACAGGTGTCTGTCAGCAAGTTAAATTCATCCTAAATTGCACCTGCTTTACCTGGTTGGGGGGGGGTGGTGGGGGGGATGTCAGCAGAATCTGTTTTAACTGCCAAGAGCTTACTGCCAGCTCGCCAACATTCTGTGGTAGTTCATTTCTTACATAAGGTTTTTCTCTGTGTAGTGACGCACTATATGTGGTAAAGTCAGTTTATTATAAAGCTGGTGATGTAGGGACTGAGGGTTTATGGCACGGAGCAGTGCTTGAGTTTGATTGTACCCCATTGATTATCAATAGACTGCCCATTTATATAAGGCGTTTAGAGACATGGCCCAGTGTTTGGAGGTCCCAACTTCATATCACCAGAAAGTGCACATTCTTATCTGTGTTCAAACCCTGGTGTCTGCTTCTTGTTTCAGGCAGTGATGGGCTGCACAGAGTTTGTATATTGTGGGAAGTGAGAAGCTGTGTTAGAAATGCAGCCGAGTATAAAGGGATCTTGTGTGTTCTGTGTGGCATAAAGTGACTGCGTCTCGCACACCTTGCCTTTTAGTTTTTGCATGGAGATGGGGTGCTTGCCTTATTGTGGTGATCTGGCCACCTAGCAGGAATGAGAGAGCTATCAGGGGTGGTCATTTAGGTGGCTGGCTGTGGTTTCACCATTTGCTCACTGCTTATTGTTGCCTTTTTCAGATAAAATAAAAATATTTGCCAATGGGAGGCAATTTTAAACCAGCTGTGAAGTTTCTGAAACTGGGATCAAATGAGAATTTTACATTTCATTGCACATAAATGCATGCTTCAGCAGTAGTGAATAAGCAAGTGTGCAGTAATAGTGTGTTGGCACATCTGGGAGCTGCACGGCAGGAGAGGAAGCCAAAGGACTGGGCTGGTCTCTGGTTTTAGGTTCACATCTTGGGATCATGGGTACCTTTTGATTATTTGTCTTTTTAAAAATCATTTTTTGAACGTTGTCTGTGAGCTATAGTCACAGCTTAGATCCACAAGGAGACTGAATTAACCCAGTACTGGGTGGGGATTTCCACTCCTCTCTCATGTCCAGTACCTTCTCTTTAACTCTTGTTTCTAAGAGAAAACCAATTTAGAAAATGAAGCAAAAATGTCCCTGCCTGGTGGGTCATGGGTCACGCTGCCCACCCTGCTAACTGCCTGCTCTGGACTGCACTGTGGGGAAGGGTGGATGTGCAGGGAGTGGGGGGGAGGCAGAAATCAGAGTCTATTCCAGCGTACACGGACTGGGAATGTATCCTCGTGCACCTGTGGTTAGGAGGGCAGTTAGTGGGGTGGGAGCAGAATTATAATGGTGGAAGCTTGTGTAAACCCATTTTCCTTTTCTAATTTCAGTTGGGTCACTGGGCGGAGGGAGGGGTCACTGGGCTGAGGGGGCACTTAAAGCTCAGGCTTGTCAACTGAAATAAGAATTAGTGTGCTTGTTCCATCAGTGCAGGCACCTGATGGACCTGGAGGAGATGCCCGAATAATATGCTGCAGGACTGGGTGTCCAAACAACTGCCAACTCTGTACAGTGCAATACTGCAGGCGTGGAGCATTGTCTGCCTGTTTTGATGGCTGTTAAAGATCTGACTGCACCAACCAAAGAGCCGGGAGTTCTCCCACTGTCTTGTCTTTCCAGCAGTGTCTGTTTTTACTACTGTCTAAAGGTGGACCTTGTGTGGTCCCAGAATGGTGGAACTAGAAATACTATTTCCACACAGGTCAAAATGAAGTGAGATGCCATCATGGTTCATATTTCTGTTCTCAGCCTAATGTGTATTTATTAAAATGCTCATCTTTGAAATTTCAGGTCACAATCCACAGGTCTGCACTTGTGTCCGTGATTTCCTCCCTCTTAACAGCAGGATGGACCGATTTCAACCCACTTTCTCAGGCAGGGACCCACACACTGAGTTTTACAGTCGTTTAACGATGTGCTGGGTTTGGGGTCTGCAGGCTCTTCAACCTCACGCACCTTCCTCGGGTGGGAATGGCAGACGGCTCACACCAATGGGCAAGATCAAAAGGACCTGGATCCTGCTCCCTTTGCTAACTCGTTCTCAGTGAACAGGGCTAAGGGGAGCAGGACAGGATGCAGTCGTCAGTCTCCCTCACTTGGGTGAAACTGAGCTGGGCCTCGTGCTTGCTGCTTTCTGCGGAGAATCTTGCAGTGGTGTAGGAGGGATGGTGTCAGCCTGGCGTCTGAAATTTCAAGGAATATGCCCTGTGATTGTGATCAGTATGTGGAGGATGCTTTAATGGGAAGAATGATCACTCCACCTAACTCCAGAATCTGCCATTTTAAATGTTTTTAATTACAGAAACGACAGGAGCCTTTATTCCTGCTGGACTATGATTGAGCCACAGGCGCCTCCCTTGGAAAATGAAAATTATTTCCCTCTGCCTTTTGTGTTCAATCATAAAATTGGGGGGTGGGGAACCTTCAGATCATGGGGTCAAGGGGTGAAAACCTCCATCTGTCAGCCATACAATGGTGATATTGGTCGGGTCCCCATTCTGTGTCAGTTCATTTACCGGTCTGCCTTTGCTTTAAAGCTGTGTGTTTGTTCCCATGACTTTCAATTGCCTTATCTTTTTTATATAAAAATGTGAAATGACCTTATTGCTGTAAGCATTCAGGGCAATGAACTTTGTTCCTGTTGAGTTCTGTTCCCGTATTTTTAACCATTGGGAAACCCTTGAGCCAGACCCTGTCGTGGGCCTCGTTTCTGGGGCTTGTGAAGCAGGCCTGGATCATGGTAACTTGCTGTGGAACTGTGTCCTCTGCTGCTCCTTGCATAAGAGCCTGTTCTGGCACTCGCTGCTGAACCTGCCCCAGTGGCGACATTGGACCAGTGGTGATGAATAAGTTGAGAGGGGAGAATACAATCTTGTAACTTTGTTTAAAAGTACGAGGGAACAAAGCTTTGGTGCTGTAATTACCTTTTGTGGGGATAATTTTCAGATTATCTTCTATGGCATGTCCTAACTCTGGGATTTTATAATCTTGTATTAAAATGTATGCCTGTTTCTGGGTGGCTGTATACACACTGTAAAACCACTGACTGGCAGCATCCACAGGTTGCTGTAAAGAATAGTTTAGGGATGGGAGCAACAGGGTACAGATGGAGGTGTCCGTCAGACCTGTTACCAATTCCCAAAATGATAATTTTTAATCCTTTTTATTTATAATGTATGGTCCTCACCCTCTCTGGTATGGCTGCATGCTCCATCCCCTGCTAGGAATGTATTTTGGGGTGCCCATTGCTCCAGCTATGCTCCACTTTACCACAGTTTGAGGCTGATCGCTGCACCCCGACTGTTATCCCGGCTAAAATGAGCTAACTTTGCAAAGATGGGGGTCAAACCCAGGACCCTCGTGGTCAACAGGTGGTGCAGTCATCACCCTTTTACATTTCGTACACTCTAATCCTGTCCTTCAGCATTTACAAAATACCTTCCCCTGGAGGTGAGGTGACTGTGACAGAGCATTGCTAACAATACTTTGGGGTGGTTGCACTGTGCTGTGGTTTTAGTGTTCAGCACCCTGTGTATGAGATACAGTGTCTTCAATCTGAAACTTAAAAGCTTTTAATATATCATTGCAGAAAAGTTTAACATGACAAAAACAATTTTAGGATTCATCCCAAAAATTCTGCTTTAGCTGCAATTTACTTCAAGCTGTTAATATAAACCACAACTTGAATGTCATCAGAGGGCTGTTTTTCTACTGTGGTAAATTCCTTATTTTTTGATTTTTTTTTCAGAATAAACAATTTTGAATCAAAGCAGTTTCTCCTATTTCCTTTTACTCCCTACAGCATCAGAACAGACAGCTATTCCCAGGCACCTCTATCCCACTAATTGTGCTTGAAAGGGGGGCAACTCCACCATCAGACCCCTCCTCATGGCAATAAGGTGAATGAGGCCGCTGGCTCGGGCAGGCTTCACATCCACTTGGGTTTCCAAGGCGCCTCTAAGTAGAGGTGACCCCGAGAGCAGTGGGTGTTAGGGGAGGGGGAAGAGTTCCTGATACAACAACCCTATGTTGGTCGGGGTGGTTGAGGCCACTGAATGGAGTGCGGCTGCCAGTCCCTCAGGGAAGGGGGGTAGCATAGCCAATGGGCAGAGTGCCTTTCTCACTTTGGATTTGATATCTGGCCACTAGCAGGCTGAGGGTTGTGTGCGCTGACCTGCAAGGACATTGGGATGGTAATAGGGCTAGAAACTGCCCCAAATTGGGACTGAAATAGGGCAGGTATCTAACCCCGTGCTGTACCTGCCCTGGGAGTGTTTGATGGGACAGTGTGGAGGGAGCTTTACTCTGTATCTAACCCCGTGCTGTACCTGCCCTGGGAGTGTTTGATGGGACAGCGTGGAGGGAGCTTTACTCTGTATCGAACCCTGGACCTGTCCTGGGAGTATTTGATGGAAGAGTGCAGAGGGAGCTTTACTCTGTATCTAACCCATGCTGTACCTGCCTTGTGCCCAAGCAATGCATTGCCTGCATCGCCAACTGTGCTGCTTCTCATATGAAGCTGATTTTTGATCTGCTCTGGGCTTGACTGTATACCCTGCAGTCAGGGGATGAGTTACATAGAATGTACAGCACAGAAACAGGCCATTCGGCCCAACAGGTCCATGCCGGTGTTTATGTTCCACATGAGCTACCTCCCTCCCTACTTCATCTAACCCTATTTATATCCTTCTATTCCTTTCTCCCTCATGTGTTTATGTAGATTCCCCTTAAATGTATCTATGCTATTTGCCTAAACCATGACTTGTGCTAGTGAGTTCCACATTCTAACCACGATGGGTAAAGAAATTTCTCCTGAATTCCTTACTGGATTTATTAGTGACTATCTTATATTTATGGCCCCTAGTTCTGGTCGTCTCCGCAAGGTGGAAACAATTTCTCTATGTCTAACCTATCAAATCCTTTCATAATCTTAAAGACCTCCATCAGGTCACCCCTCAGCCTTCTCTAATCGAGAGAAAAGAGCTCCAGCCTGTTCAATCTTTCCTGGTATCATCCTAGTAAATCTAGGTGAACTATAAAAGGACAGTGACAGAGAGAAGTAGACTGGAGGAGAGAGGGGCAGAGACACAGAGAGGGAGGGAGGAGACTGAGGGAGGGTCAGTGAGAGGGAGAGAGAGGAGACTGAGGAGGAGGGAGAGAGAGACTGAGGGAGAGGGAGGAGACTGAGGGAGGGTCAGTGAGAGGGAGGAGACTGAGGGAGGGACAGAGAGAGGGAGGAGACCGAGGGAGGGAGGGGACTGAGGGGGAGGGAGAGAGAGAGAGACTGAGGGAGGGTCAGTGAGAGGGAGGAGACTGAGGGAGGGAGAGGACTGAGGGGGAGGGAGAGAGAGAGAGACTGAGGGAGGGTCAGTGAGAGGGAGGAGACTGAGGGAGGGACAGAGAGAGGGAGGAGACCGAGGGAGGGAGGGGACTGAGGGGGAGGGAGAGAGAGAGAGACTGAGGGAGGGTCAGTGAGAGGGAGGAGACTGAGGGAGGGAGAGGACTGAGGGGGAGGGAGAGAGAGAGAGACTGAGGGAGGGTCAGTGAGAGGGAGGAGACTGAGGGAGGGTCAGTGAGAGGGAGGAGACTGAGGGAGGGAGGGGACAGACGGAGAGACCGAGGGACAGAGAGAGAGACTGAGGGAGGGGGAGGAGACTGAGGGCGGGAGAGCGAGTGAACGAGGAGCCGGAGGAGGTAAGGAGAAGGAATGAGCGGGGACCTTGCGAGAAGTGGCGGGGCCTGTGGGCCGGGCCTGGGCGAGTAACCCGGCAACAGCCCGGGCCTCGGGGGGAATGAGCCGGAGCTGCTGCCCGGCCGGGCCCGGGGCCTTTCCTCGCTCGGGATCCGGCCGCTGCCGCTTGTTTATCGGTAAATCGGAGCCTTTCGCTCAGCGGCCCCGCGACTCGCAACTTATTTTTATCTCGTGTTTGCTGAATTCAGCGACAACGTGTCCGCCCGACCCGGCCCCCGACTGACCGCCCGGCCCCCGACCGCCCCCCCCCCCCCCCCGACTGACCGCCCGCCCGGCCCCCGACCCCCCGGGCCCCGACTGACCGCCCGACCCGGCCCCCGACCCCCCGGGCCCCGGCCCTCCCCCGACCCCCCGGCCCCCCCCCGACCGACCGCCCGCCCGGCCCCGGGTTTCGGCCCCTGCCCCGCCCCTCCCACCCACCGACCGCCCGGCAAAACACCGCCCGGCTCCCCCAAATTGAATAACAGGAGCTGCGTTTGTACTGTATATACCTGTAACAAGCTGCGTTTGTACTGTATATACCTGTAACAAGCTGCGTTTGTACTGTACATACCTGTAACAAGCTGCGTTTGTACTGTATATACCTGTAACAAGCTGCGTTTGTACTGTATATACCTGTAACAAGCTGCGTTTGTACTGTACATACCTGTAACAAGCTGCGTTTGTACTGTATATACCTGTAACAAGCTGCGTTTGTACTGTGTATACCTGTAACAAGCTGCGTTTGTACTGTATATACCTGTAACAAGCTGCGTTTGTACTGTATACACCTGTAACAAGCTGCGTTTGTACTGTGTATACCTGTAACAAGCTGCGTTTGTACTGTACATACCTGTAACAAGCTGCGTTTGTACTGTATATACCTGTAACAAGCTGCGTTTGTACTGTATATACCTGTAACAAGCTGCGTTTGTACTGTATATACCTGTAACAAGCTGCGTTTGTACTGTGTATACCTGTAACAAGCTGCGTTTGTACTGTATATACCTGTAACAAGCTGCGTTTGTACTGTATATACCTGTAACAAGCTGCGTTTGTACTGTACATACCTGTAACAAGCTGCGTTTGTACTGTACATACCTGTAACAAGCTGCGTTTGTACTGTATATACCTGTAACAAGCTGCGTTTGTACTGTATACACCTGTAACAAGCTGCGTTTGTACTGTATACACCTGTAACAAGCTGCGTTTGTACTGTGTATACCTGTAACAAGCTGCGTTTGTACTGTATATACCTGTAACAAGCTGCGTTTGTACTGTATACACCTGTAACAAGCTGCGTTTGTACTGTGTATACCTGTAACAAGCTGCGTTTGTACTGTACATACCTGTAACAAGCTGCGTTTGTACTGTATATACCTGTAACAAGCTGCGTTTGTACTGTATATACCTGTAACAAGCTGCGTTTGTACTGTATATACCTGTAACAAGCTGCGTTTGTACTGTGTATACCTGTAACAAGCTGCGTTTGTACTGTATATACCTGTAACAAGCTGCGTTTGTACTGTATATACCTGTAACAAGCTGCGTTTGTACTGTACATACCTGTAACAAGCTGCGTTTGTACTGTACATACCTGTAACAAGCTGCGTTTGTACTGTATATACCTGTAACAAGCTGCGTTTGTACTGTATACACCTGTAACAAGCTGCGTTTGTACTGTATACACCTGTAACAAGCTGCGTTTGTACTGTATATACCTGTAACAAGCTGCGTTTGTACTGTACATACCTGTAACAAGCTGCGTTTGTACTGTATATACCTGTAACAAGCTGCGTTTGTACTGTATATACCTGTAACAAGCTGCGTTTGTACTGTACATACCTGTAACAAGCTGCGTTTGTACTGTATATACCTGTAACAAGCTGCGTTTGTACTGTATACACCTGTAACAAGCTGCGTTTGTACTGTATACACCTGTAACAAGCTGCGTTTGTACTGTATATACCTGTAACAAGCTGCGTTTGTACTGTACATACCTGTAACAAGCTGCGTTTGTACTGTATATACCTGTAACAAGCTGCGTTTGTACTGTACATACCTGTAACAAGCTGCGTTTGTACTGTATATACCTGTAACAAGCTGCGTTTGTACTGTATATACCTGTAACAAGCTGCGTTTGTACTGTACATACCTGTAACAAGCTGCGTTTGTACTGTACATACCTGTAACAAGCTGCGTTTGTACTGTATATACCTGTAACAAGCTGCGTTTGTACTGTATACACCTGTAACAAGCTGCGTTTGTACTGTATACACCTGTAACAAGCTGCGTTTGTACTGTATATACCTGTAACAAGCTGCGTTTGTACTGTACATACCTGTAACAAGCTGCGTTTGTACTGTACATACCTGTAACAAGCTGCGTTTGTACTGTGTATACCTGTAACAAGCTGCGTTTGTACTGTATATACCTGTAACAAGCTGCGTTTGTACTGTATATACCTGTAACAAGCTGCGTTTGTACTGTATATACCTGTAACAAGCTGCGTTTGTACTGTACATACCTGTAACAAGCTGCGTTTGTACTGTGTATACCTGTAACAAGCTGCGTTTGTACTGTATACACCTGTAACAAGCTGCGTTTGTACTGTATACACCTGTAACAAGCTGCGTTTGTACTGTATACACCTGTAACAAGCTGCGTTTGTACTGTATATACCTGTAACAAGCTGCGTTTGTACTGTACATACCTGTAACAAGCTGCGTTTGTACTGTATATACCTGTAACAAGCTGCGTTTGTACTGTATATACCTGTAACAAGCTGCGTTTGTACTGTACATACCTGTAACAAGCTGCGTTTGTACTGTATATACCTGTAACAAGCTGCGTTTGTACTGTATACACCTGTAACAAGCTGCGTTTGTACTGTATACACCTGTAACAAGCTGCGTTTGTACTGTATATACCTGTAACAAGCTGCGTTTGTACTGTACATACCTGTAACAAGCTGCGTTTGTACTGTATATACCTGTAACAAGCTGCGTTTGTACTGTACATACCTGTAACAAGCTGCGTTTGTACTGTATATACCTGTAACAAGCTGCGTTTGTACTGTATATACCTGTAACAAGCTGCGTTTGTACTGTACATACCTGTAACAAGCTGCGTTTGTACTGTATACACCTGTAACAAGCTGCGTTTGTACTGTATACACCTGTAACAAGCTGCGTTTGTACTGTATACACCTGTAACAAGCTGCGTTTGTACTGTATACACCTGTAACAAGCTGCGTTTGTACTGTACATACCTGTAACAAGCTGCGTTTGTACTGTACATACCTGTAACAAGCTGCGTTTGTACTGTATATACCTGTAACAAGCTGCGTTTGTACTGTACATACCTGTAACAAGCTGCGTTTGTACTGTACATACCTGTAACAAGCTGCGTTTGTACTGTATATACCTGTAACAAGCTGCGTTTGTACTGTATACACCTGTAACAAGCTGCGTTTGTACTGTATACACCTGTAACAAGCTGCGTTTGTACTGTATATACCTGTAACAAGCTGCGTTTGTACTGTACATACCTGTAACAAGCTGCGTTTGTACTGTATATACCTGTAACAAGCTGCGTTTGTACTGTATACACCTGTAACAAGCTGCGTTTGTACTGTATATACCTGTAACAAGCTGCGTTTGTACTGTATATACCTGTAACAAGCTGCGTTTGTACTGTATACACCTGTAACAAGCTGCGTTTGTACTGTATACACCTGTAACAAGCTGCGTTTGTACTGTATATACCTGTAACAAGCTGCGTTTGTACTGTACATACCTGTAACAAGCTGCGTTTGTACTGTATACACCTGTAACAAGCTGCGTTTGTACTGTATACACCTGTAACAAGCTGCGTTTGTACTGTATACACCTGTAACAAGCTGCGTTTGTACTGTATATACCTGTAACAAGCTGCGTTTGTACTGTATATACCTGTAACAAGCTGCGTTTGTACTGTATATACCTGTAACAAGCTGCGTTTGTACTGTATATACCTGTAACAAGCTGCGTTTGTACTGTATATACCTGTAACAAGCTGCGTTTGTACTGTATACACCTGTAACAAGCTGCGTTTGTACTGTATATACCTGTAACAAGCTGCGTTTGTACTGTATATACCTGTAACAAGCTGCGTTTGTACTGTACATACCTGTAACAAGCTGCGTTTGTACTGTACATACCTGTAACAAGCTGCGTTTGTACTGTATATACCTGTAACAAGCTGCGTTTGTACTGTACATACCTGTAACAAGCTGCGTTTGTACTGTATATACCTGTAACAAGCTGCGTTTGTACTGTATACACCTGTAACAAGCTGCGTTTGTACTGTATACACCTGTAACAAGCTGCGTTTGTACTGTATACACCTGTAACAAGCTGCGTTTGTACTGTATATACCTGTAACAAGCTGCGTTTGTACTGTATACACCTGTAACAAGCTGCGTTTGTACTGTACATACCTGTAACAAGCTGCGTTTGTACTGTACATACCTGTAACAAGCTGCGTTTGTACTGTATATACCTGTAACAAGCTGCGTTTGTACTGTACATACCTGTAACAAGCTGCGTTTGTACTGTATATACCTGTAACAAGCTGCGTTTGTACTGTACATACCTGTAACAAGCTGCGTTTGTACTGTATATACCTGTAACAAGCTGCGTTTGTACTGTATATACCTGTAACAAGCTGCGTTTGTACTGTATACACCTGTAACAAGCTGCGTTTGTACTGTATATACCTGTAACAAGCTGCGTTTGTACTGTATATACCTGTAACAAGCTGCGTTTGTACTGTATATACCTGTAACAAGCTGCGTTTGTACTGTATATACCTGTAACAAGCTGCGTTTGTACTGTATATACCTGTAACAAGCTGCGTTTGTACTGTGTATACCTGTAACAAGCTGCGTTTGTACTGTGTATACCTGTAACAAGCTGCGTTTGTACTGTGTATACCTGTAACAAGCTGCGTTTGTACTGTATATACCTGTAACAAGCTGCGTTTGTACTGTATATACCTGTAACAAGCTGCGTTTGTACTGTGTATACCTGTAACAAGCTGCGTTTGTACTGTGTATACCTGTAACAAGCTGCGTTTGTACTGTGTATACCTGTAACAAGCTGCGTTTGTACTGTGTTTTCCTGTAACAAGCTGCGTTTGTACTGTATATACCTGTAACAAGCTGCGTTTGTACTGTGTATACCTGTAACAAGCTGCGTTTGTACTGTGTATACCTGTAACAAGCTGCGTTTGTACTGTGTATACCTGTAACAAGCTGCGTTTGTACTGTGTATACCTGTAACAAGCTGCGTTTGTACTGTATACACCTGTAACAAGCTGCGTTTGTACTATATACACCTGTAACAAGCTGCGTTTGTACTGTATACACCTGTAACAAGCTGCGTTTGTACTGTATACACCTGTAACAAGCTGCGTTTGTACTGTATACACCTGTAACAAGCTGCGTTTGTACTGTATATACCTGTAACAAGCTGCGTTTGTACTGTATATACCTGTAACAAGCTGCGTTTGTACTGTATATACCTGTAACAAGCTGCGTTTGTACTGTATATACCTGTAACAAGCTGCGTTTGTACTGTATATACCTGTAACAAGCTGCGTTTGTACTGTATATACCTGTAACAAGCTGCGTTTGTACTGTATATACCTGTAACAAGCTGCGTTTGTACTGTGTATACCTGTAACAAGCTGCGTTTGTACTGTGTATACCTGTAACAAGCTGCGTTTGTACTGTATATACCTGTAACAAGCTGCGTTTGTACTGTATATACCTGTAACAAGCTGCGTTTGTACTGTGTATACCTGTAACAAGCTGCGTTTGTACTGTGTATACCTGCAACAAGCTGCGTTTGTACTGTGTTTTCCTGTAACAAGCTGCGTTTGTACTGTATATACCTGTAACAAGCTGCGTTTGTACTGTGTATACCTGTAACAAGCTGCGTTTGTACTGTGTATACCTGTAACAAGCTGCGTTTGTACTGTGTATACCTGTAACAAGCTGCGTTTGTACTGTGTATACCTGTAACAAGCTGCGTTTGTACTGTATACACCTGTAACAAGCTGCGTTTGTACTGTATACACCTGTAACAAGCTGCGTTTGTACTGTATACACCTGTAACAAGCTGCGTTTGTACTGTATACACCTGTAACAAGCTGCGTTTGTACTGTATACACCTGTAACAAGCTGCGTTTGTACTGTATACACCTGTAACAAGCTGCGTTTGTACTGTATACACCTGTAACAAGCTGCGTTTGTACTGTATACACCTGTAACAAGCTGCGTTTGTACTGTATACACCTGTAACAAGCTGCGTTTGTACTGTATACACCTGTAACAAGCTGCGTTTGTACTGTATACACCTGTAACAAGCTGCGTTTGTACTGTATACACCTGTAACAAGCTGCGTTTGTACTGTATACACCTGTAACAAGCTGCGTTTGTACTGTATACACCTGTAACAAGCTGCGTTTGTACTGTGTATACCTGTAACAAGCTGCGTTTGTACTGTGTACACCTGTAACAAGCTGCGTTTGTACTGTGTATACCTGTAACAAGCTGCGTTTGTACTGTGTATACCTGTAACAAGCTGCGTTTGTACTGTATACACCTGTAACAAGCTGCGTTTGTACTGTATACACCTGTAACAAGCTGCGTTTGTACTGTATATACCTGTAACAAGCTGCGTTTGTACTGTATATACCTGTAACAAGCTGCGTTTGTACTGTATATACCTGTAACAAGCTGCGTTTGTACTGTACATACCTGTAACAAGCTGCGTTTGTACTGTATATACCTGTAACAAGCTGCGTTTGTACTGTATACACCTGTAACAAGCTGCGTTTGTACTGTATACACCTGTAACAAGCTGCGTTTGTACTGTATATACCTGTAACAAGCTGCGTTTGTACTGTACATACCTGTAACAAGCTGCGTTTGTACTGTATATACCTGTAACAAGCTGCGTTTGTACTGTACATACCTGTAACAAGCTGCGTTTGTACTGTATATACCTGTAACAAGCTGCGTTTGTACTGTATATACCTGTAACAAGCTGCGTTTGTACTGTACATACCTGTAACAAGCTGCGTTTGTACTGTATATACCTGTAACAAGCTGCGTTTGTACTGTATACACCTGTAACAAGCTGCGTTTGTACTGTATACACCTGTAACAAGCTGCGTTTGTACTGTACATACCTGTAACAAGCTGCGTTTGTACTGTATATACCTGTAACAAGCTGCGTTTGTACTGTATATACCTGTAACAAGCTGCGTTTGTACTGTACATACCTGTAACAAGCTGCGTTTGTACTGTATATACCTGTAACAAGCTGCGTTTGTACTGTATACACCTGTAACAAGCTGCGTTTGTACTGTATACACCTGTAACAAGCTGCGTTTGTACTGTATATACCTGTAACAAGCTGCGTTTGTACTGTATATACCTGTAACAAGCTGCGTTTGTACTGTATATACCTGTAACAAGCTGCGTTTGTACTGTACATACCTGTAACAAGCTGCGTTTGTACTGTATATACCTGTAACAAGCTGCGTTTGTACTGTATATACCTGTAACAAGCTGCGTTTGTACTGTACATACCTGTAACAAGCTGCGTTTGTACTGTATATACCTGTAACAAGCTGCGTTTGTACTGTATACACCTGTAACAAGCTGCGTTTGTACTGTATACACCTGTAACAAGCTGCGTTTGTACTGTATATACCTGTAACAAGCTGCGTTTGTACTGTATATAGCTGTAACAAGCTGCGTTTGTACTGTATATACCTGTAACAAGCTGCGTTTGTACTGTATATACCTGTAACAAGCTGCGTTTGTACTGTATATACCTGTAACAAGCTGCGTTTGTACTGTATACACCTGTAACAAGCTGCGTTTGTACTGTATATACCTGTAACAAGCTGCGTTTGTACTGTATATACCTGTAACAAGCTGCGTTTGTACTGTACATACCTGTAACAAGCTGCGTTTGTACTGTATATACCTGTAACAAGCTGCGTTTGTACTGTACATACCTGTAACAAGCTGCGTTTGTACTGTACATACCTGTAACAAGCTGCGTTTGTACTGTACATACCTGTAACAAGCTGCGTTTGTACTGTATACACCTGTAACAAGCTGCGTTTGTACTGTATACACCTGTAACAAGCTGCGTTTGTACTGTATATACCTGTAACAAGCTGCGTTTGTACTGTATACACCTGTAACAAGCTGCGTTTGTACTGTATACACCTGTAACAAGCTGCGTTTGTACTGTATATACCTGTAACAAGCTGCGTTTGTACTGTACACACCTGTAACAAGCTGCGTTTGTACTGTACATACCTGTAACAAGCTGCGTTTGTACTGTACATACCTGTAACAAGCTGCGTTTGTACTGTACATACCTGTAACAAGCTGCGTTTGTACTGTACATACCTGTAACAAGCTGCGTTTGTACTGTATATACCTGTAACAAGCTGCGTTTGTACTGTACATACCTGTAACAAGCTGCGTTTGTACTGTATATACCTGTAACAAGCTGCGTTTGTACTGTACATACCTGTAACAAGCTGCGTTTGTACTGTATATACCTGTAACAAGCTGCGTTTGTACTGTATATACCTGTAACAAGCTGCGTTTGTACTGTATACACCTGTAACAAGCTGCGTTTGTACTGTATACACCTGTAACAAGCTGCGTTTGTACTGTATACACCTGTAACAAGCTGCGTTTGTACTGTATACACCTGTAACAAGCTGCGTTTGTACTGTATACACCTGTAACAAGCTGCGTTTGTACTGTATATACCTGTAACAAGCTGCGTTTGTACTGTATATACCTGTAACAAGCTGCGTTTGTACTGTATATACCTGTAACAAGCTGCGTTTGTACTGTATATACCTGTAACAAGCTGCGTTTGTACTGTATATACCTGTAACAAGCTGCGTTTGTACTGTATATACCTGTAACAAGCTGCGTTTGTACTGTATATACCTGTAACAAGCTGCGTTTGTACTGTATATACCTGTAACAAGCTGCGTTTGTACTGTATATACCTGTAACAAGCTGCGTTTGTACTGTATATACCTGTAACAAGCTGCGTTTGTACTGTATATACCTGTAACAAGCTGCGTTTGTACTGTATATACCTGTAACAAGCTGCGTTTGTACTGTATATACCTGTAACAAGCTGCGTTTGTACTGTGTATACCTGTAACAAGCTGCGTTTGTACTGTGTATACCTGTAACAAGCTGCGTTTGTACTGTATATACCTGTAACAAGCTGCGTTTGTACTGTATATACCTGTAACAAGCTGCGTTTGTACTGTATATACCTGTAACAAGCTGCGTTTGTACTGTATATACCTGTAACAAGCTGCGTTTGTACTGTATATACCTGTAACAAGCTGCGTTTGTACTGTATACACCTGTAACAAGCTGCGTTTGTACTGTGTATACCTGTAACAAGCTGCGTTTGTACTGTGTATACCTGTAACAAGCTGCGTTTGTACTGTGTATACCTGTAACAAGCTGCGTTTGTACTGTGTATACCTGTAACAAGCTGCGTTTGTACTGTATATACCTGTAACAAGCTGCGTTTGTACTGTATATACCTGTAACAAGCTGCGTTTGTACTGTATATACCTGTAACAAGCTGCGTTTGTACTGTGTATACCTGTAACAAGCTGCGTTTGTACTGTGTATACCTGTAACAAGCTGCGTTTGTACTGTGTATACCTGTAACAAGCTGCGTTTGTACTGTGTATACCTGTAACAAGCTGCGTTTGTACTGTGTATACCTGTAACAAGCTGCGTTTGTACTGTGTATACCTGTAACAAGCTGCGTTTGTACTGTGTATACCTGTAACTAGCTGCGTTTGTACTGTGTATACCTGTAACTAGCTGCGTTTGTACTGTGTATACCTGTAACAAGCTGCGTTTGTACTGTGTATCCCTGTAACAAGCTGCGTTTGTACTGTGTATACCTGTAACAAGCTGCGTTTGTACAGTATGTAACTGTATAACACACGCTGCCTTTATACTGTGTAGTGTTTATTCTGTATATAACTATAACACGAGCTGCGTTTATACTATAGATAACCGTAACAAGGAGGGTCAATGAGGGTAACACGTTTGATGTAGTGTACATGGATTTTAGTAAGGCTTTTGACAAGGTCCCACATGGCAGACTGGTCAAAAAAGAAAAAGCCCATGGGATCCAAGGGAAAGTGGCTAGTTGTATCCAAAATTGGCTCAGTAGCAGGAAGCAAAGGGTAATGGTTGCCGGGTGTTTTTGCAACTGGAATGCTGTTTCCAGTGGGGTCCCACAAGGTTCAGTACTACGTCCCTTACTTTTTGTGGTGTATATTCATGATTTGGACTTGAATGTGGGGGGCTTGATCAAGGAGTTTGCAGATAATACAAAAATTGGCCATGTGGTTGATAGTGAGGAGGAAAGCTGTAGACTGCAAGAAGATATCAATGCACTGGTCAGGTGGACAGAAAAGTGGCAAATGGAATTCAATCCAGAGAAGTGTGAGGTATTGCATTTGGGGAGGTCAAACAAGGCAAGGGAGCACACAATAAATGGGAGGATACTGAGAGGTGGAGGAACAAAGGGACCTTGGAGTGCATGTGCACAGATCCCTGAAGGTAGCAGGACAGGTCGATACGGTGGTTAAAAAGGCGTATGGGATACTTTCTTTATTAGCCGAGGCATAGAATATAAGAGCAGGGAGGTTATGCTGGAACTGTATAAAACATTGGTTAGGCCACAGCTTGAGTACTGCATACAGTTCTGGTCACCACATTACAGGAAAGATGTGATTGCACTCGAGAGGGTACAGAGGAGATTTACGAGGATGTTACCAGGGCTGGAGAATTTTAGTTATGAGAAAAGATTGGATAGGCTGGGGTTGTTTTCTTTGGAACAAAAGAGGCTGAGGGGAGATTTAATTGAGGTATATAAAATTATGACGGAACTAGATAGAGTGGATAGGGAGGACCTATTTCCCTTAGCAGAGGGGTCAGTGACCAGAGGGCATAGATTTAAAGTAATTGGTAGAAGGATTAGTGGGGAGCTGAGGAGAAATGTTTTCACCCAGAGGGTGGTGGGGGTCTGGAACTCACTGCCTGAAAGGGTGGTAGAGGCAGAAACCCTCAACTCACTTAAAAAGTACTTGGATGTGCACTTGGAGTGCTGTAACCTACAGGGCTATGGACCAAGTGCTGGAAAGTGGGATTAAAGTGGGTGGCTCTTATTCGGCCGTAACGGACATGATGGGCCGAATGGCCTCCTTCTGAGCCATACGTTTCTATGATTTTATGTAACAGGAACTGCGATGATACTGTATATGACTGTATAACACAAGCTGCATTTACACTGTAGTTTATACTTTAACTATGTGAACTGCATTTATACGGTATATAACTAACGAGTTGCATTTATACTGTAGTGTTTATACTGTATATAACAGCATAATGCGGGCTGCGTTGACTGTATAACGAGCTGCATTTATACTGTACATAACTGTATAATGTGAACAGTTTTTCTGTATATAACATGAGCTGCATTTACACTCTACATAAGTGTATAATATGTCCCATCAAACATTCCCAGGCGTTGGGAATAGGGTCTCCGATCTCTTGTGGAGCACCTGCTCTGCTACTTCCCAGTTCCGAAAGATTCGAATTGACACCCATTGTTTACAGAGGCAAGTACTTAATTATAAAGAACAGTTTAATGCACTCAGTATTTAAGCAGCAATTTACAGAATGGAAGCTGGGGATATATTACCCTCCTCCACACAGGGTGGAGCTCGTGCCTTGGCCTCTTGTGCTGCTCTCGACCCCACTCCTTGGATCCCACAGATCCGACTTTCTGCAGACTTCTTCAGTCTACACAGGCGTTAGGCTCCTGCCAGCATTTACCTCCGCCCGGACAAATCTAGTCTGCAACCTCGAGGGTCCCTCCACTCTGAACGTTTGTTCGAGCTGTATATTTATACACTGTAGCTGAGGATCATGTGGCTGGCTGACTTAACCTCATCAACTAGCTGAGGAGGCCGCACTTCACCTCATCAATTTGTTAAAAAGATTAGACCGATAATGGTAACATGTTCTAAACAATGACAAGGCACTTGGGGCTCGATATTGCCAGGGCTGCGGGTTCTCGGCGGGGGGTGCTATTGGGCGCGTGGGTAACGCGCCCGGCGAAATCAGTCTGCCCCGCACGCGATCGCAGCCTAATTGGATCCACTTACCTGGTCTTCCAGGTTCCCCGATGCTGATCTGCGAGTCGGGCGGGCTGCGCATGCGCAGTAAGCTCTGTCAGCTGGAGGAGCTCTATTTAAAGGGGCAGTCCTCCACTGACAGATGCTGCAACAAATAGGAAAAATTACAGCATGGAGCAGCCCAGGGGGAAGACTGCTCCCAGGTTTAATGATACCTCACTCCAGATATCGTTAGAAGGGGTGAGGAGGAGGGGGAGGACAGAGATCTTCCCCCCGGCTGGCGGGAGGAAGCGGCCTGCCTCTGCCACCAGGAAGGCCTGGCTCGAGGTGGCAGAGGAGGTCACCAGCACCACCAACATATCGCCCACCTGCATACAGTGCAGGAGGCGCTCCAATGACCTCAGTAGGTCAGCCAAAGTGAGTACACTTACTCATTCCCCTACACTCCGTCTGCCACATCACCACCCCCACCCCACATCCCCTTCTGCACTGCCAACACTACTCTGTCACATCACCCCTCACACCCACTCAAACCTCATCCTCATCTTACCTGCACCTACTCACCTCGCCAGTACTCATCCCACCACTACCACGCAACCCAATCCTCATACAATCTCATGGCTCTATCTCATACTCACCCTCTCGTGCATCTCTTTCACGGTCAGCCTCACTCAACCTGCCACTACCTGTGCTGGAGCCACAGGGCATGCATCACATATGTGCAGTAGGCAGCGTAAGGCAAACGTGTCGTGAGCATGAAGGGGATGCACAAGGGTGTTTGAGGGTTTGTCATGGTTGTTACTTATATTTAATTTCTGACTAACTCACATCACATATTATATTGGCACCACTACTGTCACATCTTTGCGAATCTTGTCTGGTTTGTGCAATAATGCCCTTTCCTGAGGATCACTATGAAGCCCCACAACTGATGCCACCCATTGTGTCACTGCAGAGTGGGTGTAGGTGTATTTGCAGGGCTCTTTTGTGCAGACAGCTGAGAGACGTCGGCAATGTCCCCGGTGGCACCCTGGAAGGATGCGGAGGAGAAGTTGTTGAGGGCAGTGGTGACTTCGACAGGTAAGAAGATGGTGCACGGGCCAGCCGGGAGCAGCTCGGCATGAAGGAGGCTGCAGATGTCCACGACTACATGTCGAGTGACTCTGAGCCTCCGTGTGCACTGCTGCTCAGAGAGGTCCAGGAAGCTGAGCCTCGGCCTGTGGACCCTGTGGCGAGGGTAGTGCCCTCTGCGACGCATCTCTCTCTGCGGTTGCCCTCCCTCCTGCTGTACAGGTGGATGTGTCACATCACTCTGTTGTGGAGCTCCACGTGTCAGAGGTGGATGGCGAGGCTGGTGATGCTGTTCGCCCTCCGAGGAGGTCATGACTGCAGCTACGGCGGCCCCCATCCAGAAGATGTACATCTGAGGGGGTCTGCAAGGTAGGTACATGTCTCTGGACCCCGGGGTAAGTATGCAAGTTGGTGACTTTGATTGTCAGGAGGAGGGTGGTGGAGGCCAAACTTTGTCCCAAGTGACAGAGTGGCCTCCTGCAATGGGTGAGGGTCTCCCCCCACCCACCTGTCAAATGGACCTTTGCAGCTGCCACAGGCTGACAGCTGCAACACGTCCATTTCAACTGGGAGTGTTTCCCCCAGTACGGGAAACAGTCCCAGTTGTTTCTAAAATCCCACCCCTCCTGAAATATTCCCTTAATCAGGTCTGTTAATGACCTGAAATACCGAGGTAAATACTCTCGTGGCCCCCCGCTGGCTTTAATTGCCGGCGGGAATCCCACCTGCGGGGGCTGCGCGCGCACATCGGCGCGTCTGTGGGGAACCCGGAAGTGGACGGGTTGGAGCCGGGCTCCCGACCCGCTCTGGGATTCCCCGATTTTCGGAGCCCCCCCGCCAGGAACGCACCCAATAGCGGGTGCTAAAATAGAGCCCGTGGTGTTCCCCTTATCTCTTTTGGGGAATGTAACTTGCCTTTTTCCAGACATGCTAGATTCTTTTATATCTATGAAACTTAAACAAAGTGTTAACTGTGGGGTTTAAACACACATTGTCCAAGCTCACTACTATACAATTGCCTTGGTTAATGTACTGAATAAATGTGGTTACATAAAATAAATGCAGTTAATACAAATGTATGATTATTACAATACATGTGGTTACATATTAAATACATTTCATGACTGCATACGATTCTTAAACAATTCTTTAATGTTACTTTTTAAAAAAAATACACAACAGCATAGTCTAACAGAGGTCAGGTACAGCACGGGTTAGATACAGAGTAAAGCTCCCTGGGCAGGTACAGCACTGGTTAGATACAGAGTAAAGCTCCCTCTACACTGTCCCATCAAACACTCCCAGGGCAGGTACAGTACGGGTTAGATATAGAGTAAAGCTCCCTCTACACTGTCCCATCAAACACTCCCAGGGCAGGTACAGGGTTAGATACAGAGTAAAGCTCCCTCTACACTGTCCCATCAAACACTCCCAGGGCAGGTACAGTACGGGTTAGATACAGAGTAAAGCTTCCTCTACACTGTCCCATCAAACACTCCCAGGGCAGGTACAGTACGGGTTAGATACAGAGTAAACTCCCTCTACACTGTCCCATCAAACACTCCCAGAGCAGGTACAGCGTGGGTTAGATACAGAGTAAAGCTCCCTCTACACTGTCCCATCAAACACTCCCAGGGCAGGTACAGGGTTAGATACAGAGTAAAGCTCCCTCTACACTGTCCCATCAAACACTCCCAGAGCAGGTACAGCGTGGGTTAGATACAGAGTAAAGCTTCCTCTACACTGTCCCATCAAACACTCCCAGGGCAGGTACAGGGTTAGATACAGAGTAAAGCTCCCTCTACACTGTCCCATCAAACACTCCCAGGGCAGGTACAGTACGGGTTAGATACAGAGTAAAGCTTCCTCTACACTGTCCCATCAAACACTCCCAGGGCAGGTACAGTATGGGTTAGATACAGAGTAAACTCCCTCTACACTGTCCCATCAAACACTCCCAGAGCAGGTACAGCGTGGGTTAGATACAGAGTAAAGCTCCCTCTACACTGTCCCATCAAACACTCCCAGGGCAGGTACAGGGTTAGATACAGAGTAAAGCTCCCTCTACACTGTCCCATCAAACACTCCCAGGGCAGGTACAGGGTTAGATACAGAGTAAAGCTTCCTCTACACTGTCCCATCAAACACTCCCAGGGCAGGTACAGGGTTAGATACAGAGTAAAGCTCCCTCTACACTGTCCCATCAAACACTCCCAGAGCAGGTACAGGGTTAGATACAGAGTAAAGCTCCCTCTACACTGCCCCATCAAACACTCCAATTGCAGTGTCTGTATCAGGGACAGAAATCCGTCACCATTTTCTGGACCACTCTAAACAGTTAAGAAGAGACTTAAAGCAGTAGAAAATGACAGTACAAATGGTGTAAAATGAGTGAGGACTAAAGGTTTCTTATTAAAAGGAGACGGTTGCTGCCCCGTACGATTCCACATGGAACAAAGCAGGTTAGCATCCATTTGACACAATCGCCCGTTACTTGGCTGCCAGGTCCTCGGGTCCAAAAGACATTGGCAAGAGTTCTTCAACTGTCATTGTCTTGTAGGACATATCTGTTTTGGACAAGTAGACATCCCACTTAGTTCCAAACTGCAATGAGAGAGAGAGTGTGAGGGAAGACAGACTCTGTGGTAATTCTCAGATAGCAAGACATTCTGTACATTGCCCGTCAGTTGGGGTTGTGAGGCACAGGACTAACAGCATAAAATGTTTCAACATTGCTGGATCTGGTTCTGGGGAATGAGGCGGGCCAAGTGGAGAAAAGTGTCAGTGGGGGAACATTTAGGGAGCAGTGATCATAGTATCATCAGCTTTAGAATAGCAATGGAAAAGGACATGGACCATCCTAAAGTAAAGACACTCAATTGGAGGAGAGTCAATTTCAGTGGGATGAGAACTGATCTGGCCCGGGTAAATTGGAATCAAAGATTGGCAGGCAAAACTGTAACTGAACAATGGGCGGCCTTTAAGGAGGAGATGGTTCAGGTACAGTCTAGATACATTCCCACAAGGGAGAAAGGTAGGGCAATTAAAGCCAGAGCTCCCTGGATGACAAAAGAGATAGTGTAAGATGAAGCAGAGAAATGGGGCATATGACAGATGTCAGGTTGATAACACAAGTGAGATCCAGGCTGAATATAGAAAGTTCAGAGGGGAAGTGAAAAAGGAAATAAGAGGGGCAAAGAGAGAGTATGAGAATAGATTGGCAGCCAACATAAAAGGGAATCCAAAAGTCTTCTACAGGCGTGTAAACGGGTAGTAAGAGGAGGGATGGGGCCGATCAGGGACCAAAAAGGAGATCTACTCATGGAGGCAGAGGGCATAGCTGAGGTACTAAATGAGTACTTTGCATCTGTCTTTACCAAGGAAAAAGATGCTGCCAGAACCTCAGTAAAGGAAGATGCAGTTGAGATACTGGATGAGCTAATAATTGATAAAGAGGTACTAGAAAGGCTAGCTGTACTTAAAGTAGATAAGTCACCCAGTCTGGATGGTTGCTGAGGGAAGTAAGGGTGGAAATTGCGGAGGTACTGGCCATAATCTTCCAAACATCCTTAGATACGGGGGTGGTGCCAGAGGACTGGAGAATTGCAAATGTTACACCCTTGTTCAAAAAAGGGTGTAAGGATAAACCCAGTAACTATAGGCCAGTCAGTTTAACCTCAGTGGTGGGGAAACTTTTAGAAATAATAATCTGGGACAGAATTAGCAGTCACTTGGACAAGTGTGGATTGATTAGGGAAAGCCAGCACGGATTTGTTAAAGGCAAATTGCGTTTAACTAACCTGATAGAGTTTTTGATCAGGTAACAGAGAGGGTCGATGAGGGCAATGTGGTTGATGTGGTGAACATGGACTTTCAAAAAGCGTTTGATAAAGTGTCGCATAATAGACTTGTCATCAAGATTGAAGCCCATGGAATAAAAGGGGACAGTGGCACCATGGATACAAAATTGGCTAAGTAACAGGAAACAGAGAGTAGTGGTGAACGGTTCTTTTTCGGACTGGAGGGAGGTGTACAGTGGTGTTCCCCAGGGGTCGGTGCTGGGACCACTGCTTTTCTTGATATATACTAATAACTTAGACTTGGATGTTCAGGGCACAATTTCCAAATTTGCAGATGACACATAACTTGGAAGTGTAGCGAACAGTGAGGAGGATAATGATAGACTTCAGGAGGATATAGACAGGCTGGTGGAACGGTTGGACACATGGCAGATGAAATTTAATGCAGAAAAATGCGAAGTGATACATTTCAGTAGGAAGAACGAGGAGAGGCAATATAAACTAGAGGGCACAATTCTAAAAGGGGTACAGGAACAGAGAGACCTGGGGGTATATGTGCACAAATTGTTGAAAGTGGCAGGGCAGGATGAGAAAGTGATTAAAAAAGCATATGGGATCCTGGGCTTTATAAATAGAGGCATAGGGTACAAAAGCAAGGAAGTCATGATGAACCTTTAAAATCACTGGTTTGCGCCACAACTGGAGAATTGTGTCCAGTTCTGGGCACCGCACTTTAGGAAAGATGTGAAGGCCTTAGAGAGGGTGCAGAGGAGATTTACTAGAATGATTCCAGGGATGAGGGACTTTAGTTATGAGGATAGACTGGAGAAGCTGGAGTTGTTCTCCTTGGAACAGAGAAGATTGAGAGGAGATTTGATCGAGGTGTTCAAAATCATGAAGGGTCTAGACAGAATAGATAGAGAGAAACTGTTCCCATTGGTAGAAGGGTCAAGTACCAGAAGATATAGATTTAAGCTGATTGGCAAAAGAAACAAAGGTGACATGTGGAAAAACTTTTTTACGCAGCGAGTGGTTAGGATCTAGAATGCACTGCCCGAGGGGGCAGTGGAGGTAGATTCAATCATGGCCTTCAAAAGGGAACTGGATAAGTACTTGCAGGGCTACGGGGATAGGTCGGGTGAGTGGGACTAGCTGGATTGATCTTGCATAGAGCTGGCATGGACTCAATGGGCTGAATGGCCTCCTTCCATGCTGTAACCTTTCTATGATTCTAACTCTATATAAGAGATCTGAGCAGCCCCAGAACTGCAGGGTTCAGCCCCAAACCCCAGACTGATCACAGTCCCGAGTCACCGCCAGGTACTCTCTACATCTACACAGAAATTATCAACCTAAATTATCCACTGGATTAAAGAACCATCTGGAAATATTTGAAAGGAGGCCTCACCTCGCTCATGACTTGCCTGCACGCTCCACATGGAGCAACGAACTGGTCCTTCACATTGCTGCAAGAAAACAGAAGTATTTACAATCTAGACCCAGGCACAGAATTCCCACAGACAACCCCCATCCCATCCATTCCCATTGTATATAATTCCCATAGACTACCCCCATCCCATCCACTTCCATTAAGTACAGAATTCCCATGGATTATCCCCATCCCTTCCACTCCCATTAAGTACAGAATTCCCATGGACTATCCCCATCCCATCCACTCCCAAATGTCACTCTGGAACAACAGCACATTCTGGAACAGGGAAAGGCAGGAGACTGAAAAAGGGAGGTGCAGCCATCGGCTGGTTCAAACACTCAGCCCTCTCAATCGCCCACTCCCTCTGACATCTTTCCAATTCTCCCTTGCTGTTTTTCCACACGGCATCCTGTGTGTAAAGTACTTCAATCTAAACTGTTCTCCCCATGACCCTTGGTTCTAGAGTTTGTGCACCGTACTCCAGGTGTGGCTGCAACTCGTGTTTATTGAGAGACATGAGGTGAAGGGTCAAAGTCCAAAGTGCAGGGTTCAGCTGAGCTTGAAGAGCATTAAGGAGTGAAGTTGAATCCGGAAGCAGTGACTAGGTGTCGCCAAGTTTGGGTTTTAAAAGCCTATAGATTGTAGAAGGGAGACCGAGAGAGGTGAGGAGTCTTAGGTTTGAGGTCCTGGGAACGAATGAGTTAGAGGAGACGGTGCAATGAGCCTTGATTTTGACACAATGAGAGTACAGGGAGGAGGGGGAGTGTGTAGGGTGCAGTGTTAGAAGGCCAAAGCCTCAATTTCTAAGTTGGTTTCTGTTGATATGACCTTAAATAATGGAAGGTGAGAGAGAGAAACCAGGAAATTATAGACCTGTTAATCTAACATCTGTTGTGGGGAAGTTATTGGAATCTATATTTAAGGTCAAAGTGATTGAGCACTTCGAGAAATTTGAGCTGATTCGAGAGAGCCAACATGGATTTGTAGAAGGTAGGTCGTGCCTAACAAACTTATTGAATTTTTTGTGGAAGCAACTAAAGTAGTAGACAGGGGAATGTCTATGGATATTATTTATATGGACTTCCAGAAGGCATTTGATAAGGTTCCACATAAGAAACTGTTAGCTAAAATTAAAGCTCATGGAACTGAAGGCAAATTATTGACTCGGTTAGGAGATAGAAGACAGAGAGTCGGGATAATAGGTACGCACTTGAATTGGAAGTGATTAGTGGTGTCTGTTCTGGGACTTCAACTATTCAATATATTTATTAATGACTTAGATAACACAATAGGGAGCCATATATTTAAGTTTGCTGATAACACATAGATTGGTGGCAGAGTAAGTAGTGTAGATGGGAGCATAAAATTACAAAGAGACACTGACAGATTAAATGAGTGGGCAAAACTGTGGCAGATGGATTTCAACACAGGTAAGTGTGAGGTCATCCGTTTTGAACCAAAAAAGGATAGATCGGAGTATTTTTTAAATGGTGAAAAGCTAGGAACAGTGGAGGTCCAAAGAGATTACGGGGTCCATGTACATAGATCACTAAAATGTAGCAGTTAGGTACAAAAAACAATTACAAAGACTAATGGAATGTTAGTCTTTATAACGAGAGGGCTAGAATTTAAAGGGGAGGAAGTTTTGCTACACAAAGTCCTGGTTAGACCACATCTGGAGCACTGTGTACAGTTCTGGGCACCGCACCTTAGACAGGAGATATTGGCCTTGGAAGGAGTGCAGTCCAGATTCACCAGAATGTTACCAGGGCTCCAAGGGTTAGATTATGAGGAGAGATTCCATAAACTAGGCTCGTATTCCCTGGAATATAGAAGGTTAGGGGGTGATTTGATTGAGATTTTTAGGATTTTGAAAGGAATTGATGGGATAAATAGAGAGGAACCTTTTCCGCTGGTGGGGGGAGTCCAGGACAAAGGGACATAACCTTAAAATCAGAGCCAGGCCGGTCAGGAGAGAAGTTAGGGAAACACTTCGTCACACAAAGGGTGGTAGAAATGTGGAACGCTCTCCCACCAAAGGCAGTAGATGCTAGCTCAATTAATAATTTTAAATCTGAGATCGATCGATTTTTGCTAGCCAATGGAAGGAAGGGATCCAGAGCCAGGGCGGGTGGATGGAGTTAGGTCACAGATCAGCCATGATCTCATTGGTTGGAGGAACAGGCTCAAGGGGCTGAATGGCCTCCTCCTGTTTCTATGATATAATACCACAGGATAGCGGGGACTGAATCAGTACCTAGCAACAGCTATTGCCTTGAATTTGCGGAAACCTTCTGATACAGCCTTGTGAATGGCTGTCCTTTCAGCACAGATTCCCACCGTGTAACTCGCATTTTCAACATTGCAGCCTGAGGAGGAAGAGATGATAAAAAGTCAAATTATTAGCAATCTGCTAAATTGGCTCTTTTTTTCCCACCTAGTTTTCTCCCTTCCCTCCTGACGTTGCTGGTTCTTGCTGCGGTTCAGCTTCACCCACAGGTGCTGGTCACCCCAAGCCACTGCTCTCTCTGTCTGAGCACAGGGTGTCAGCAGGGCTATTCGGCCTTTGGGCATCCCACCCAGTCTGATCTTGTCCTCACCCAATGTTCATTCACATGCACTTTCCAACAGGAGTGACAGGACAGCGACCAGGAGCAGGATCCCTGTCTCATTTCCCCGCTGAGGCTCCTAACACTGTAGATGTAGGAGTAGCTCCTAACACTGCTCCAACAAATTCAGCACAGACTGGGGATTGAGGCCTTCCCGTTCTGTACTGTATCTCTCCCCCCACCCCCCACTCCATTTCCCATCCTGTGGTCTTGTTGAATCTATTTGATGCCCTTGAGCAGAACTTAATTTAAACAAATATTCAGCTGGGAAGCCCATTCCTCTGTAAACAGAATCCTCTGTGTTATGGACCACATTGATATCCTTTCGACTCTTTTATAACAGATACCAGAGCAAACAGGCCGCTGGCATGTGCTGCGGTTAACGGTGAGCATGACAGAGTGTTCCAGTTAGAGCGTGTTCCAGGTAACGGTGAGCGTGACACAGAATGTGTTCCAGTTAACGGTGAGTGTGACACAGAATGTGTTCCAGTTAACGGTGAGTGTGACACAGAATGTGTTCCAGTTAACGGTGAGTGTGACACAGAATGTGTTCCAGTTAACGGTGAGTGTGACACAGAATGTGTTCCAGTTAACGGTGAGTGTGACACAGAATGTGTTCCAGTTAACGGTGAGTGTGACACAGAATGTGTTCCAGGAAACGGTGAGCGTGACACAGAATGTGTTCCAGTTAACGGTGAGTGTGACACAGAATGTGTTCCAGGAAACGGTGAGCGTGACACAGAATGTGTTCCAGGTAACGGTGAGTGTGACACAGAATGTGTTCCAGGTAACGGTGAGTGTGACACAGAATGTGTTCCAGTTAACGGTGAGTGTGACACAGAATGTGTTCCAGTTAACGGTGAGTGTGACACAGAATGTGTTCCAGTTAACGGTGAGTGTGACACAGAATGTGTTCCAGTTAACGGTGAGTGTGACACAGAATGTGTTCCAGTTAACGGTGAGTGTGACACAGAATGTGTTCCAGGAAACGGTGAGTGTGACACAGAATGTGTTCCAGGAAACGGTGAGCGTGACACAGAATGTGTTCCAGTTAACGGTGAGTGTGACACAGAATGTGTTCCAGTTAACGGTGAGTGTGACACAGAATGTGTTCCAGTTAACGGTGAGTGTGACACAGAATGTGTTCCAGGAAACGGTGAGTGTGACACAGAATGTGTTCCAGGAAACGGTGAGCGTGACACAGAATGTGTTCCAGTTAACGGTGAGTGTGACACAGAATGTGTTCCAGGAAACGGTGAGCGTGACACAGAATGTGTTCCAGGTAACGGTGAGTGTGACACAGAATGTGTTCCAGGTAACGGTGAGTGTGACACAGAATGTGTTCCAGTTAACGGTGAGTGTGACACAGAATGTGTTCCAGTTAACGGTGAGTGTGACACAGAATGTGTTCCAGGTAACGGTGAGCGTGACACAGAATGTGTTCCAGTTAACGGTGAGTGTGACACAGAATGTGTTCCAGTTAACGGTGAGTGTGACACAGAATGTGTTCCAGTTAACGGTGAGTGTGACACAGAATGTGTTCCAGTTAACGGTGAGTGTGACACAGAGTGTGTTCCAGTTAACGGTGAGTGTGACACAGAATGTGTTCCAGTTAACGGTGAGTGTGACACAGAATGTGTTCCAGTTAACGGTGAGTGTGACACAGAATGTGTTCCAGTTAACGGTGAGTGTGACACAGAATGTGTTCCAGTTAACGGTGAGTGTGACACAGAATGTGTTCCAGTTAACGGTGAGCGTGACACAGAATGTGTTCCAGTTAACGGTGAGTGTGACACAGAGTGCGCTCCAATTAACGGTGAGCGTGACACAGAGTGTGTTCCAGTTAACGGTGAGCGTGACACAGAGTGTGTTCCAGTTAACGGTGAGTGTGACACAGAGTGCGCTCCAGTTAACGGTGAGTGTGATACAGAATGTGTTCCAGTTAACGGTGAGTGTGACACAGAATGTGCTCCAGTTAACGGTGAGTGTGACACAGAATGTGTTCCAGTTAACGGTGAGTGTGATACAGAATGTGTTCCAGTTAACGGTGAGTGTGATACAGAATGTGTTCCAGTTAACGGTGAGTGTGATACAGAATGTGTTCCAGTTAACGGTGAGTGTGATACAGAATGCGTTCCAGTTAACGGTGAGTATGACACAGAGTGCGCTCCAGTTAACGGTGAGCGTGACACAGAGTGTGCTCCAGTTAACGGTGAGCGTGACACAGAATGTGTTCCAGTTAACGGTGAGTGTGACACAGAATGTGTTCCAGTTAACGGTGAGCGTGATACAGAGTGTGCTCCAGTTAACGGTGAGTGTGACACAGAGTGCGCTCCAGTTAACGGTGAGCGTGACACAGAGTGCGCTCCAGTTAACGGTGAGTGTGACACAGAGTGTGCTCCAGTTAACGGTGAGTGTGACACAGAGTGCGCTCCAATTAACGGTGAGCGTGACACAGAGTGTGTTCCAGTTAACGGTGAGTGTGACACAGAGTGCGCTCCAGTTAACGGTGAGTGTGATACAGAATGTGTTCCAGTTAACGGTGAGTGTGACACAGAATGTGCTCCAGTTAACGGTGAGTGTGACACAGAATGTGTTCCAGTTAACGGTGAGTGTGATACAGAATGTGTTCCAGTTAACGGTGAGTGTGATACAGAATGTGTTCCAGTTAACGGTGAGTGTGATACAGAATGTGTTCCAGTTAACGGTGAGTGTGATACAGAATGCGTTCCAGTTAACGGTGAGTGTGACACAGAGTGCGCTCCAGTTAACGGTGAGCGTGACACAGAGTGTGCTCCAGTTAACGGTGAGCGTGACACAGAATGTGTTCCAGTTAACGGTGAGTGTGACACAGAATGTGTTCCAGTTAACGGTGAGCGTGATACAGAGTGTGCTCCAGTTAACGGTGAGCGTGACACAGAGTGCGCTCCAGTTAACGGTGAGTGTGACACAGAGTGTGCTCCAGTTAACGGTGAGCGTGACACAGAGTGCGCTCCAGTTAACAGTGAGCGTGACACAGAGTGCGCTCCAGTTAACGGTGAGTGTGATACAGAATGTGCTCCAGTTAACGGTGAGTGTGACATAGAGTGTGCTCCAGTTAACGGTGAGTGTGACACAGAATGTGTTCCAGTTAACGGTGTGACACAGAGTGTGCTCCAGTTAACGGTGATTATGACAGAGTGTCGCGTCAGCAGTATAAATTGTGAACAATGAAAGTTTGAACAATTGGTGAAAGGTTGCTGCTGAACTCATGTACTGTTTTACGTGACTGGTTGAGAATTACAGGATACAGCAGGGGGAGGGGCACCAGGATGAAACAGTAGAGAGGAGAAAATGTGCAGAGAGGACTGGGAAGGACAAGTAACACTAAAGTAAAGAATGGTTCAGAAATAGGAGGGATCAGACAGGGGGCAAATGCAAGGCAATCTAAGGTGAGTTTGGAGTACATGTGCGTAAATGAACGTAGCATGGTAAATAAGTTTGGTGAGCTGCAGGCACAAGTCGCCACGTGGGACTACGATATACTGACAATAAATAAGACCTGGCTCAAAGAAGGTGATCATTGGGTACTTAATATTCCTGGCTACAAGGTATTCGGGAAGGATAGGAAAGGAAAGAAAGGAGAGGGGGTGGCAGTATTGATCAAAGAAATTATTATGGCACTGGAAAGGGATGGTGTAGTTGAGGAGTCAAAGGCAGAATTTATTTGGTTAGAATTAAGGAACAATAGAGGAGCTATTACACTACTGGATGTATAATATAGGCCAACAAATAGTGGGAAGGAGATAGAGGAGCAAATTTGCAGGCCAATTACAGAAAGATGCAAGAACTATAGAGTAGTGATAATGGGGGACTTCAATTATCCCAATATAGACTGGGACAGTAACAGTGTAAAGGGCAAAGAGGGGGAGGAATTCCTGAAATGTGTACAAGAGAATTTTCTTGATCAGTGTGTTTCCAGCCCAATGAGGAAGGAAGCAATGCTGGATCTAGTTCTGGGGAATGAAGTGGGGCAAGTAGACCATGTTTCAGTGGGGGAGCATTTGGGAAACAGTGATCACAATATCATTAGGTTTAGAATAGTTATGAAAAAGGACAAGGAACAATCAAATGAGAAAATATTTAACTGGCGGAGTGCTAATTGCAGTGAGTTAAAAGGGGATCTTGCCCAGGTGAATTGGAATCAAAAATTGGCTGGCAAAACAGTAATTGAACAATGGGAGGCCTTCAAGGAGGAGATAGTTCAGGTACAGAGTAGACACATTCCCACAAGGGGGAAAGGAATGGGATTCAACGCTGGAGCTCCCTGGATGACCAAAGAGATAGAGATTAAAATCAAACAGAAAAAGGAGGCTTTTGACAAATGTAAGGTTCATTATACAGTAGAGAAACACGCTGAATACAGAAAGTACAGAGGAGATCTAAAAAAGGGACTAAGAGGGGCAAAGAGAGAGTCTGAGAATAGATTAGCAGCTAACATAAAAGGGAATCCAAAAGTCTTTTATCAACATATAATAGTAAAAGAGTAATCAAAGGATGGGTGGGGCAGATTAGAGACCAAAAAGGAGATGATCTTGTAGAGGCAGAGGGAATGGCTGAGGCACTAAATGAATACTTTGCATCGGTCTTCACTAGAGAAGAGGATGGTATCATTGTAGCAGTAAAGCAGGAGGTAGGAGCGATATTGGATAGGATAAAAATAGATAAAGAGGAGGGACTTAAAAGGTTGGCAGTACTCAAAGTAGAAAAGTCACCCGGTCCGGATAGGATCCATCCTAGATTACTGAGGGAAGTAAGGATAGAAATTGTTGAGGTTCTGGCCACAATCTTCCAATCCTCCTTAGATATGGGAGTGGTGCCAGAGGACTGGAGGATTGCAAATGTTACACTCCTGTTCAAAAAGGGGAGAGGGAAAAACCCGGCAATTACAGGCCAGTCAGTCTAACGTCGGTGGTGGGGAAACTTTTAGAGATAATAATCCAGGACCAATATTAATTGGCACTTGGAAAAGTATAGGTTAATAAATGAAAGTCAGCACGGATTTGTTAAAGGAAAATCGTGTTTAACTAACTTGATTGAGTTCTTTGATGAAGTAACTTAACTGGACCAGCCATATAAATACTGTGGCTACAAGAGCAGGTCAGAGGCTGGGTATTCTGCGGCGAGTGACTCACCTCCTGACTCCCCAAAGCCTTTCCACCATCTACAAGGCACAAGTCAGGAGTGTGATGGAATACTCTCCACTTGCCTGGATGAGTGCAGCTCCAACAACACTCAAGAAGCTCGACACCATCCAGGACAAAGCAGCCCGCTTGATTGGCACCCCATCCAGCACCCTAAACATTCACTCCCTTCACCACCGGTGCACTGTGGCTGCAGTGTGTACCATCCACAGGCTTCTTCGACAGCACCTCCCAAACCCACGACCTCTACCACCTAGAAGGACAAGAGCAGCAGGCACATGGCAACAACACCACCTGCACGTTCCCCTCCAAGTCACACACCATCCCGACTTGGAAATATATCGCTGTTCCTTCATCGTCGTTGGGTCAAAATCCTGGAACTCCCTTCCTAACAGCACTGGGGGAGAACCTTCACCACACGGACTGCAGCGGTTCAAGAAGGCGGCTCACCACCACCTTCTCAAGGGCAATTAGGGATGGGCAATAAATGCCGGCCTCGCCAGCGACGCCCACATCCCATGAACGAATAAAAAAAATAATGGAGAGGGCTGATGAGGGTAGTGCGATTGATGTGTTTATCAAACGCCTTTTGAAAGTCCTTAAAGTGCCACATAATAGACTTGTCAGCAAAATTAAAACCCATGGGATTAAAGGAACGGTGGCAGTGTGGATACAAAATTGGCTCAGGGACAGAAAGCAGAGAGTAGTGGTGAACAATTGTTTTTCAGACTGGAGGGAAAAAGTGTTCCCCAGGGGTCAGTATTAGGACCACTGCTCTTATTGATATTTATTAATGACCTGGACTTGGTATAGAGGGCATAATTTCAAAGTTTGCAGATGACACAAACCTCAGAAATGTAGTAAACAACGTGGAGGATAGTAACAGACTTCAAGAGGATACAGGTGGGCTGGTGGAATGGGCGGACACGTGGCAGATGAAATTTAACGCAGAAAAGTACGAAGTGATACATTTTGGTAGGTAGAACGAGGAGAGTCAATATAAACTAGAGGGCACAATTCCAAAGGGGTACAGGAACAGAGAGACCTGGGGGTATATGTGCACAGGTCATTGAAGGTGGCAGGGCAGGTTGAGAAAGCGGTTAAAAAAAAGCATACGGGATCCTGGGCTTTATAAATAGAGACATAGAGTACAAAAGCAAGGAGGTTATGATGAACCTTTATAAATCACTGGTTCGGCCACACCTGGAGTATTGTGTCCAGTTCTGGGCACCGCACTTTAGGAAAGATGTGAAGGCCTTAGAGAGGGTGCAGAGGAGATTTACTAGAATGGTTCCAGGAATCAAGCAGATTCAATAGTAACTTTCAAAAGGGAATTGGAGGGAAAAAATTTACAGTCCTATGGGGAAAGAGCAGTGGATTGCTCTTTCAAAGAGCAGGCACAGGCACAGGCACAGGCTCAGGCTGATTGGCCTCCTTCTGTGCTGTAACCATACTTTGATACTATGACTGGGGCTGTCTCATGCAACTGTTAACCGCCCTGCCCCATCATACGGATCCCAAAGCCTGATGCTCAGCATGGAGGAGACTCCAGCAAACAGACAAACTTGTGTGTGAGGGATATGCCTGTTTATATATAGACACATCTGCTTTATTGTCTCAAGCAGCAAACAAGCAAGTGGAGGGCAGTTTTGGTCTAGTTGTGTTTTGCTGAGTGGGTCAGATCGATTGGGGAGTAACCGCCCAGGATCGATCGTGTCCTTGCCGGCCGAGAAAGAGCTATCCAGTCAACCCGACTTTCCAGCACTTGGTCCGTATCCCTGTAGGTTACGGCACTTCAGGTGCACATCCAGGTACTTTTTAAATGAGTTGAGGGTTTCTGCCTCTCCCACCCTCTCAGGCAGTGAGTTCCAGACCCCCACCACCCTCTGGGTGAAAAACATTTTCCTGAGCTCCCCTCTAATCCTTCTACCAATTACATTAAATCTATGCCCCCGGTCACTGTCCTCCCTATCCACTCTATCTAGGCCCCTCATAATTTTATACACCTCAATTAAATCTCCCCTCAGCTTCCTCTGTTCTAAAGAAAACAACCCCAGCCTATCCAATCTTTTCTCATAGCTAAAATTCTCCAGCCCTGGCAACATCCTCGTAAATTTCCAATAATTTGCCCACCACCGAGGTTAGATTGACTGGCCTATAATTACTCAGTCTATCCCTTTCTCCCTTTTTAAAACAATGTTAGCAGTCCTCCAATCCTCCAGCACCACGCCTGTAGCCAGAGAGGATCGGAAAATGATGGTCAGAGCCTCCGCTATTTCCTCCCTTGCTTCTTTTAACAGCCTGGGATACATTTCATCCGGGCCTGGTGATTTATCTACTTTCAAAGATGCTAATCCTCTTAATACTTCCTCTCTCACTATGTTTCTCCCATCCAATATTTCACACTCCTCCTCCTTAACTACAATCTCTGCATCATCCCCCTCTTTTGTGAAGACAGACGCAAAGTATTCATTAAGAACCATACTCACATCTTCCACCTCCACACACAGGTTACCTCTCTGGTCTCTAATAGGCCCGACTCTTTCCTTAGTTATCCTCTTGCTTTAAAGAAATTGATAAGAAAGGAAAAATAGAATATGAGAGTAAACTAGCGAGAAACATAAAAACGGACTGTAAAAGCTTCTATAGGTGTAAAAAGGAAAAGACTGACGAAGGCAAATGTGGGTCCCTTACACACAGACGGGAGAATTTATAATGGGGAATAAGGAAACGGCAGAGAAATTAAACAAATACTTTGTGTCTGTCTTCACGGAAGAAGACACAGAAAATCTCCGAGAAATATTAGAGAACCAAAGGTCTGCGAGAATGAGGAACTGAAAGAAATTAGTATTAGTAAAAAAAATAGTACTAGAGACATTAATGGGACTGAAAGTCGATAAATCCCAAGGACCTGATGATCTACATCCCAGGGTTTTGAAAGAGGTGGCTATAGAGATAGTGGATGCACTGGTTGTCATCTTCCAAAATTCTATAGATTCTGGAACAGTTCCTGCAGATTGGAGGGTGGCAAATGCAACCCCACTATTTAAGAAAGGAGGGAGAGAGAAAACAGGGAATTACAGACCGGTTAGTCTGACATCAGTAGTAGGGAAAATGCTAAAATCTATTATAAAGGATATGATAACAGGACACTTAGAAAATAATAATAGGATTTGGCAGAGTCAACATGGATTTATGAAAAGGAAATCATGTTTGACAAATCTATTGGAGTTCTTTGAGGATGTAACTAGTAGAATAGATAAGGGTATTTGGATTTTCAGAAGGCTTTCGATAAGGTCCCACACAGGAGGTTGGTGAACAAAGTTAGAGCACATGGAATTGGGGATAATATACTGGCATGGATTGAGAATTGGTTAACAGACAGAAAACAGAGAGTAGGAATAAACGGGTCTTTTTCAGGTTGGCAGACTGTGACTAGTGAGGTACCGCAGGGATCAGTGCTTGGGCCCCAGCTATTCACAATATATATCAATGATTTGGATGAGGGAACCAAATGAAATATTTCCAAGTTTGCTGATGACACAAAACTAGGTGGGAATGAAAGTTGTGAGGAGGATGCAAAGAGGCTTCAAAGGGATGTAGACAGGTTGAGTGAGTGGGCAAGAACATGGCAGATGGAATAAAATGTGGAAAAATGTGAAGTTATCCACTTTGGTAGGAAAAACAGAAATGCAGAGTATTTTTTAAATGGTGAGGGATTGGGAAATGTTGATGTTCAAAGGGACCTGAGTGTCCTTGTACATGAGTTACTGAAAGCAAACATGCAGGTGCACCAAGCAATTAGGAAGGCAAATGGTATGTTGGCCTTTATTATAAGAGGATTTGAGTACAGGAGTAAAGATGTTTTACTGCAATTAAATAGGGCCTTGGTGAGACCGCACCTGGAGTATTGTGTACAATTTTGGTCTCCTTATCTAAGAGAGGATATACTTGCCATGGAGGGAGTGCAACAAAGGTTCACCAGACTGATTCATGGGATGGCGGGATTGTCGTATGAGGAGAGATTGAGTAGACTGGGCCTGTATTCTCTCGAGTTTAGCAGAATGAGAGGTGATCTCATTGAGGCATACAAAATTCTCACAGGGCTCGACAGGGTAGATGCAAGGAGGATGTTTCCGCTGGCTGGGGAGTCTAGAACCAGGGGTCACAGTCTCAGAATAAGGGGTCAGCCATTTAGGACTGAGATGAGGAGAAATTTCTTCACTCGGGGTGGTGAATCTTTGGAATTCTCTACCCCAGAGGGCTGTGGAGGCTCAGTCATTGAGTACATTCAAAACAGAGATCGATAGATTTCTAGATATTAAAGGCATCAAGGAATATGGGGATAGTGCAGAAAAATGGCATTGAGGTAGAAGATCAGCCATGATCTGATTGAATGGTGGAGCAGGCTCGAGGGGCCGAATGGCCCACTCCTGCTCCTTTTTCTTATGTTCTTATGTATTTATAAAACATCTTTGGGTTTTCCTTAATTTTACTTGCCAATATTTTTTCATGCCCTCTCTTTACTTTCCTAATTTCCTTTTTCATTTCA
Organism: Heptranchias perlo; assembly: GCF_035084215.1. Taxonomy (NCBI): domain Eukaryota; kingdom Metazoa; phylum Chordata; class Chondrichthyes; order Hexanchiformes; family Hexanchidae; genus Heptranchias; species Heptranchias perlo. Next base: position 885,383 of record NC_090364.1, read on the forward strand.
CCCCTGCACTTTCTATACTCCTCTAGGCTTTCTGCAGTATTGAGCTCTCGGTATCTGTAATCTCAGTAATCGCTCATCGATTGGAGACCCATTGATTACACCCCATCGAATAATAATCAGCAATTGATTCCTGCAAACAGCCTGGCCCTGATATATTGAAGTTTTCACTGAGTTCCAGCAGGTGAATCCATTATGTTGGCGGAGTGGCGGAGGAGGAATTAAGTGCTGGGATCTGAGGGGATACATCCAAGGATCCTGAGGGAATTGGGGGAGAAATAGTGGAGACCCTAGAAATTATATCTCTGGGCTCTATTGAGAGTGGATGTGTTCCAGAGGACTGGAGAGTGGCCAATGTAATACCCATTTTCAAAAAGAGAGATAGAGCTAACTCAGGTAATTAAAGGCCAGTTAACATCTGTGGTAGGGAAAATTTTGGAATCTTTCATTAAAGATGAAATTACAAAATATGTAGATGAAGAGAAAATAATTAGAAGCAGCCAACATGGATTTCAGATAAGATGCTCATGTTTGACAAATCTGATAAGAATTCTTTGAGGAGGTGACAATTATGGTGGACGGGGGAAGTGCAGTGGACATTGACATCCAGAAAGCCTTTGACAAGGTGCCACATAGGAAACTATTGATGAAGATTAAAGGATATAGAATTAGGGAGAAAGTAGCAAATTGGATTAAAAACTATTTGGAAGGGAGGAAACAGAATAGGAGTTAATGGAAGTTTCTCAAGAGTGGTTGGAAGTGGATAGCAGTATCCCACAGGGCTCAGTTTTGAGACCACTGTTCATTGTGTACATCAGTGACTTGGATGTGTGGCTAGATGGAGTCGTGTCCAAATTTGCAGACAATAACTAAAATAGGAGGCACAATAAATAACTCTGAGGAAGGATGCTGTAAGTGGATACTGATAAAATAGTGGAATGGCAAAAAAGTAGCAGATAGAATTCAATGGCAGTAAATGTGAAGTGGTACAGTTTGGTAAAAACAAAAATTAATCAATGGGGGAAAGCTGGGTGATGTGGAAAAGCAGAAGATTTGGGGGGTTAAGGTTCACACGACAGTAAAAGCAGTCCCTCAAGTGGATAAGACCATAAAAAAACTGATGGAATCCTGGGTTTTATGATGAGAGGCACAGAATACAAAAGTCGAGATGTAATGGTGAATCTGCGTTAGAAGGCAGCAGTTGGATGACTGTGCACAGTCTTTGTCTCCACAGAATAGGACGGGTAGTTGAGGCAGTAAATTACATTGCAGATTCACCAGGATGTTGCCTGGTGTGAAGAATTACAAATGTGAAAAAAGGCTGTTTTCATTGGAACAGAGGAGATTGCAGGGTCATTTGATAGAGGTGGTGCAGGGTTAATAGAAACAGATCATTTCCTGTGGTTGAGAGGGTCGAGAATGAGGGGACAAAGTTACAGTCCCCACCGCTTAGAGCGGGCAGGTTGGTGTGAGAATCCCTACGTGGTCAGTTTTCGGTAAAATATTAAAATGCCTACGTGGCAAAGAAGCAGAATGCAAAATGGTTAGAAAGGGTTAATTAGTTAGTAACTGAGATTGGTACAGGTGGCCTGGCCTCCTGCTGGGCCATATGTTTGCGTAGTCAGCAGGTTTGCATGGTCTTAGCAATGTAGAGTCTTTGATGTGATTCAAGGACTGGTCTGAATGTCTCCATGTTTATGGAAGATCAATATAGGTAACGAGCTTAGCCAAAGTTGAAAGACATTCCAGGTTGGGAGATAAGGAACAGAAGGGACAGGGAAGAACATTCCAAGTTGGAAGGTGAGGAAGTTATCCCCTTTGATGTCTAACAGCAGCATGATCAGCACATGGACGATTTATGATTGGCCGGAAATAATGTAACCTCGCATGACAACCTACGCCCGGCTTATGATTGGTGTTGACCCTCGTTAAGTATGTTCCAACCCCTATTGATTTGTATAAAAACGTGTGGATTTCTGTATGTTTCTTGTTCTTGCTCTGCCAGCATAGAGGGACTCTATCAGGAGTCCAAATCAATGCTGCAGACTAAGAACCCTGCTATTAAAGTTGTGTTGAACTTTAAAATGTACTCGACTTCAGTTTTTACTGAACCAGACTGAGGGGAAAGAATCCTGATCGGCAGGTGCAGCCTGTTTTGCCTGCTGTACACGGTGGCCAGCGTAACCTGACGGTCGAGATCCTGGAGGTGACAGGAAATGGAGTGCAGCAAGATGTGGGATGGTGCTACTGTCTGAGACTGATCATGGTCAGGTCTGTTGAAACTTGTTGGTATTTTGGAGATATTCCATTCAAGCTTAGATTTAACAGCATCAATTTTTAGTTAGCTGCTGCGTGTAATGCTTTACTGTTTGCCATTGCAGCACCAATCCGCTTTGTGGTAATGTTTTTAAAGAAGCTAATTAATTTAACATTAATTAATCTTAATGAGAGTTTACTCTTCATATCTACTTCTCTGAGTGAGGGCAGGGGAAACATTACACTAAAGAGATTCTGAGGTTCGGGGCTGAGGTCCTGGTCAGTTACAGCAGGTCAATGTTTGTGATCAGCACTGGCAGGAGCTCCAGAGGCTGCCGGGGTGACTGAACTGTCTAAAAGGTCTTAATGACACTTTAAAAAGAGGTGCCAACAGCTGCTTAAACCAGCTGCTCAATCCGGGTTAAGCGATGCCTTTGTAATTGTAAGGAATGGGCTCTTCTAGTTAAAATTCAATGATTCAAGACTTGCAGCATATTGACAATAAAGTGATGAGCAGATTCCTTCAAAAGCAAAATACTGTGAATGCTGGAAATCTGAAATAAAAACAGAAAATGCTGAAGAAGCTCAGCAAATCAGGCAGCATCTGTGGGGAAAGAAACAGAGTTAACGTTTCAGGTCGAAGACCTTTCGTCAGAACTGGTCAGAATCTTTCAAGCAGATTCCTTACCTGTGAATATCTGTCCATCCTCAGTTAGCAGAGCAGCTCCCACTGGGAACTTGCTGTATGGACAATACGCAAACTTCTTGGCCTCGTGGCTTTTCTTGACTAACATGGCTGCTTCCTCCGCTTTCTGGAGTGGTGCTGATGAATCACTGGGAGTGCACATCCCACTACACACAGAGTTTCAGTAAATGGTCAGAGGGGGAACCGTTTATCAAGAGCAGATCAGACTGGCTCAGTGAGTCTAACCACTGGCCGGCAGGTGTTTGCAGTGTGGGGCTGGCAGGGAGCTCGGGGCATTCACCTTCACCCCCGGAATAGCAGCTCCACACCGGCACGCAACCATTTGCTCTTTAACCGGGCCCCCTCATGACTGTCTGCCGGAGTGGGTGGGGGGGGGGAGTAGGGGGGTGAGGGGGCAGTGGGTGGGGGGGGTGAGGGGGGAGTGGGTGGGGGGGGTGAGGGGGGAGTGGGTGAGGGGGGTGGGTGGGGGGGGTGAGGGGGGAGTGGGTGGGGGGGGTGAGGGGGGAGTGGGTGAGGGGGGTGGGTGGGGGGGGTGAGGGGGGAGTGGGTGGGGGGGAGTAGGGGAGTGGGTGGGGGA